>NW_013667609.1:82459-118370 GCF_000517525.1 Limulus polyphemus
ATTCTGTAGCTTTGTGCTTAACTTCAAACAAACAAACAAACTACATATAAAGTTCCTTCAGTGTGTGTAGATGCTTTGCCTCGGTTAAATAGTTTTGTTACTATTTCCCTAAAACATTATAATTAGGCATTTTTTGGAGCTTAGAGTTTAAAGTTGGTGGCCCTAGATTTTCAACATAGTCTAATTATGAGAAAGAATACCTGTATAAAATGAGGTATTTAACTCTATGACTCATTGAAGTGGATGTACAGGAGCTGTTTAATATTTTTTTGAAGTCTTTTTAGCAGATTTTGAATGCATACATGCTTTTAGAAAGACATATGTAAGTGTGGAAGCTAAATCTATTATAATTATTTTAGTTGGTATATTGCACAAAACTGTTTGTACTGTTACATTAATTAATTAATTTAATTAAAACAAGATCTTCTCATCCATGGTAATTCATATTTAAATTAATATTTCTTCTTTTTTTCTTTTTTTCACCCCAAAAGAGAAGTAATAAATTGATATTTCAAATTAGGGAAGAATAATGGAAAACTATTTAAACAGATTTCTCATTTTGCTCTATAATATTCAAGAACTGAGAATTTTTTAAAGTTATTATTTTATTATAACAATTTTTATTTCATTGTTTTTAGTTTGTAATTATTTTATTAGACAAATTCATAATTAAGGCAAAATGTTTCCAAAAAGTATTTGACTAACAAATTAAAATTTTTTAAGTTAATTCCTTTTAATAACTTCTCAAAAATAATAGACCATTTTATAGAATGTAATATCCATTTTAAAGTTATTGAAATTTTTTTTTGGAGTTAATAATTAAGGGATTGTATGTTTTATTTTTCACTGGTTGATATAATCATAAACCTGAACAGCATGTATTCTAGAAGTGATCTGGTGAACTATTTGGCAACATAAGAACAAACCATTCTATTTGATATATCTTTGAATAATATCATATTACCTTAATCATTGTTGTAAGCATTCAAGCAATACTCATTTATCAACTTCATAATCAATCTGTGAACTTAGGTAAGTTCCTTACTTAAGGTATAAATGGCCATGTTAAATGTGTGAAAATCATGAGAGAGAGAAATTAATTATGGTTTGAACAAATTAGAATGGTTGAACATAGTTATATTAACTTTCAATAATCTTGTCTTTTATCAAGTCAAATATTATCCATAGGCTGAGCTATCACATGTACAAAAAATAAACCTGCTTGTATTATAAAATGAAGTTTAATTGACATAGCAGGCAGAGAAATGGAGAACTTGTATTTGGAATTGGTGATTAAACAACATTTTGATTCACTCGCATGTGTCTTATGTGTCTTCCGGTTAATACATGATGAATATGGTTTTTATAAAAAAGGTACAAAGTATTTATAACCAATATCTTTTTTTTATAGTCAGTGTTTATTCGTGTTAAATTTTTATATCATGACAACACATAACAGTGGTAGAAAATTTGTATGAGTATTGCAACAGCAAGAATAATAGGTTTATTCTTTTTTTACAGAAAGTCAGTTCAAGGTGGGAGTAAACAGTAGATGACTCCTCAGAAGTCTGAACCATGATAGTTTATACATATAATCATGGTTTGTTTTAGACCTTTGTAATGGTGTAATTTTGCATGTTAGGATTAGTTCTGTTTATATTCATTGCATTTTCATATGTATCCATTTCCCATTGATTGTACAATTGTATGTCTTTACTGTGTATCCACCAACAGTACCAGGTCTTGTGTAACTGTGTTCATACCATTTTAAATAGCATTTTTGTGCCTTCACTGGTATTTTTATACAGTTATGAGAGATGAAGTTTTAACTGTCATAATCACATTGAGTTTTTACTAAATATTTTTACACCCATTGGTTTTTATGTTTTCTTTTTAATATTAACATACAACTTACTACAAAAATTTTGCACATGAGGAGTCTTTATACTAATAATTTATATGTATGTGTGTGTACTTGAGTCTTAGTGCTATTTAGAGATTTGACATTGTTTATTTGCACTGTCCTCATTAAATCATGCATAAAACCATTCATTTGGAAATATGAAGCCTCTTGTTAAGGAAAGAATGAGAGAAATGAGAGTTCATTTATTCTTTATTTGTTTAAATTGGTGTAGGGTTTACTCTGAGATTTGTGTAATTTGTACTTTTATCCACTTGGTGTTTGTCTATAAAAAATGTAAGTCAACATAAAATATCCAGAATAAAACATTATTCTTCCTTTCCAATTATAGTTTTTGGTTTTTATAGCTAACATCAGAAGTTTTGGGACAAGTCTTGCACATGGTAAAAGATGTGCATAAATGGCTGTACACAGCATGGGTTTTGTACAATGTAGTGTAAAAAAGGCCAAGAACATAAATTGCAGATATTTCATCTTGGTATGTTTGTGTGGTGGTACTGTAGTTGAGAGTTGTTAGTTTTTATACTTGACCAATAGAGAAAGTATTATCCTTCACAATGCCTTACCTTCCAAAATACAGTTTCACCTTAATTGCCTATTATGCCTGTATACCTTTTAAGTTGTCTTTTAGAAGTAAGTTTTGTTGTAAATGTATTTTTTTCTTCATTCAATTCATCAAGTTATGTTGTATATAGATTTTGGGTCATTGATCTTTAATAAAATCGTTCAGTATTCAACCTAGAAAGTTGTTTCTCTTCAGTGACTCATTATTCACATCAAATTCATTGATCTTTCCTGTGTTTCCTAAGGTACAGTAAAATAACTAACTTTACAAAACTTTCAAGTTTAATTAGTGTCTCACTTGAAGCAAGCCTAAGTTGACTGTTGTACCCTGAACCCATTTAATCTGGAAGTGAATGTGGAGAACATTAAATCTTGCAGAAAATTGTAACCTTTTAGTTCTCTTGTAATATTACTAAGCTACCTTGTAATGAAATATTATCATTGTTATTGTTATACCATACTCATTTTTCTTAAAATTAACTTATGGAAATAATCTTTTTTTTGGCCAGGTGGTTAGGGCGTTTGACCCGTAATCTGAGGGTTACGGGTTCAAATACCTGTCCCATCAAACATGCTCGCCCTTTCAGCCATGGGGGCATTATAGATTATGGTCAATCCCACTATTCGTTGGTAAAAGAGTAGCCCAAGAGTTAGTGGTAGGTGGTGATGACTAGCTGCCTTCCCTCTAGTCTTGCACTGCTAAATTAGGGGTGGCTAGCACAGATAGCCCTTGTGTAGCTTTGCGCAAAATTCAAACCAAGCCAAATAATCTTCTAACTTTATACAGTGCCTTTAATAGTATATCTGTTAAGAATTCAGTTTTTGGAATCATGTCATATTAAGTCACAAAAAATGTCTACTAACCAAAAGGATTTAAAAAACGAATTGTTATTAATTAAATATATAGCAGTCGAAAGAGGTTTTAACCCAAATATTATAGATAAGGCAGTTAAGAAATTCACTAATGCTATAATAATTGATCAAATTAGTACTTTAAAATCTATTTATAAAAAAATAGAAAGGAAAGCTTAATTTTACCATATGTTCCAGGTTTAACTACTAGTTTATTTAAAGTGTTTTAAAAACAACAGATATTCTACCCTATATTTAAACCGATAAATAAGATGAATCAAATGTTAGGTACTACGAAAGACGAAATACATTTAACTGGAATATATAAAATAGAATGTGAGTGTGGAAGTATTTACATTGGTCAGACAAAACGTAATTTAAAATACCGCTTTAATGAGCATAAGGGATATGTAAAAAATAAAAAAACTGAAAATTCATCCATAGCAGAACATGTACAGGAAACACAAGACACAATATTATGAGAAAAAACTGTAATATTAGCACAACCATAAAGTATAATAGGTAATAATATTCGTGAATCCTTAGAAATAATGAAACATAAAAAAGATCATGTAGTGTTAAATAGAGGTGAAAGTATGGCGAACATTTCTGCAAGAATGTGGATTGATCTCCTTTGAATGGTTTAGCATGAATTTATGTAAAATAGCATACAGGTCACATGACTTACCAACAAGTTATAAATACTTTAGCATTGTCTTGTAATTCACTCCTGAGGATGATGTTGCAACGTCATCGACTTTTTGAAGGCCTAAATAAAATGTTTTTAATTGTGTACCAATTTTAACGTTAAATATTATTTATGATTTTAACTTTTCGTTAATTCTAAATTTGCATAACTTCCGTCCAGGGGACGGGTTATCTAGCTAGTTATGGAATAATTTTTTAATAACTGAAAAAAAAAAGTGTCGGATTTTATTGTAGATTTTTTACTTTGTTGGGTTTTGCAGCGAAGAACATATATTCGGAAGTAACAGGTAATGCCTATGCTTAGGTATTTATAAATGGCGAAAATTGACATAAAAACGCAGAATTTGGTGAATGTTTTTATATCTTGTATAACCAAAATGTTTAAAGAAGAATATGTCAACCAATGTAAATTAATATTGCTGGGGACACTTCAGTACATGAAGATTTTTTTGTGTTCGAAGATTATTCAATAATATAATTTTAGCTACATAATCAGGTTCTCAGATGTTTTTATGTTTGGAAATTCATAAACTCCAACCACAAAAATATCGTAGTTTGTATTTGTATGTACATTTCGACTGTTAGTTTTCTCGTGAAAAAAAAAAAAAGATTAATGTGGCAACCTTAAGTACTTTTTTTTCTAAAACATTATAATTATCTCGTAAAAGACGTTAAGCAAACTATTTAGCATTGAAACTGTTATTTTGAAATATTGGTATTGGTTTTATCTGAAAAAATCACTTTGTGTATGTCTTTGGCTTGAACACCGAATCATTTTATTGATGAAGTAATGATATGAATAAGTGAAAGAAAATAAATCCTAAAAAAGAAGACAAATCAAGATTTATCTTCCATATCGGAATCCTAAATGAGAATTACAGTTCTATTGCTCAGGTCACTTTAAAGTAAATTGCAAAATACATTTAAGTCACAGAACAATGAGACGAAACTTACTAATTGAGGTATAGGCGAGCTATGCGCGAAGCAAATTTCTGATTGTACATAATGACTTCACCATCTACTACATATTCTTTACTAGTCCTTCATTTTAGAAAGCCCGAAACCATACTTTTTTATATTTACTGATTTTTGATGGATGATTAATACATTCCACAGTGAATAATCATTTTAGTATTTGGAAAGCATAACAAAAAAGGAAATTATTTTACTTCATTACTTTTTATCTCATGTGAGTACCGTTTTCTGAAGATGTAATTCATTTAAGCTAGTTTCCGTAAATTGTAATGTAGCCGTATTTCATTCACCATTTACTCGTGATTGTATAAAACATAAAAATCAACATAATAATGTGATCACATATGTTTTACATTTAAAGTAGTGTTATAATGATGATAAATCACACTGCAAATCTCTTAACTCCCAAGTATAACCCGACACAAATTAGTTGATGTATTTAAGATTGAGTCCAGAGACAAAGATAACAATGTATACGCAGCATCTGCCAGGAAGGGGCACATCACGGAACGGGAAGTGACACGAGACAGTGCGAATAGAAAAAAAATGGGCCGAACCATGTTCCTAGAAAATTATGACAGCTTTCACAGTTATAATCAATGGACGCGATACTGATATCTTGATAGCGGAACTCTTACTAGTCACTTTCGAAATTACCGCATGACACAAGGTGGTGATAATAAAGAGAGAACGTCATTTTCAAAATACGAACTTCCGTGTTAGAATAAAATATTTACAAACATTATTCAAAGGAAATCCTTGTTGTGAGTAATCTAACGAACATTAGAACTTTGTGACTTCAATGTTTTCAGAGCAAAGCTGCACAATGAGCTTCCTGCGCTGTGTTTTCCTCAGGGATCGAATCCCTGTTTTAAAATGTTATCTGTTATGATACAAGCATGTTATGAAATTAATCATTTCATGAAATGACTTGAACTTTCAATCATTTCCTGAAATTGTTTAAACAACACATACACGCCTGATGGGCTATTATAAAATATTTAAATCTCAAGTGACGGCACTATTGCATTCAGTCAAACTGTGTAAGGAATGATCCAAGATTTCACAGAATGATAGTGTGCTACTGGTAATTAACCAGAAGCTACTAAGGAAAAACAAACGACGTCGCGTTTAAAAAAAAATTTAAAACAACTTTGTTAAACAATTGCTTTAATGGTAGGGGGACGTGTTAATATTCGTTTCTACTTTGTCAATTTTAATTTCGCTAGATTCTTCTAAGAGTTTTGTGTAAATAACTATGATTATTTAGCTGTATGGTCGTATCTAATTACAGGAAGAAGGATAACACACACAGTGAGCTTATATCTTATTCAAATTCGATTTGTCTCATGCCATTGTTCCTATGTTGAAAAGATTGGTCATATACGATTGAGTCAGTTACGTAAAGTTTCAATCGAACCTACGTTGAGATATAATTTGTATGTCATTATCAAGAGGGATTTTCCAAATTCATCCCAATTATAAATTATCATAAAAAATAATCTAAAAGAAACATCCATTATTGATCCTGTATTTACAAATTAGATATTCTAAGTTTTAGCACTATATAGAAAAAACTAGGGTACTTTAAAATTTCAAACAAAACTGGGAGATTTAATCCTGAGGTTATGGAAATTGACAGCATTGGTCTGTGAATAAAGAGTAATATTATGGTTAATAGTTTTAAGGTGAAGTTAATAAAGAGACGGAATTTCTTCTTTACTCTTAGAAGCTTTATACTTCTGACATTATAGATGATGAGATTTACTAGTTTTGATATTTTTAACCATGTCTAAGAATATCTGAATGGTAATAGGAAGTATTTTTCGCATTCTGTTTAATAATTAAAGTTAAACAACGAATTGTAGAGCCCATATAGCCATGATCTTTTACCTTAACCCTTCCAAAACTAATCACTTTTAAGTTGGGTCATAGTCCAAATGTATACCAACTTGCTCCAAATCTTTAGCCGTTTTCGGAAAATCTTGCTGACCTACAAATAAACACACACAGGGGTAAAAATTTCACCTTCGGTGGCGGAGATAAAAATAAATTCGTTATATTAACTGCTCCCTAGTGGTACAGCAATATGTCTGTGGAGTTACAACACTAGAAATCGGTTTTCGATACCCGTGGTAGGCAGAGCACAGATGGCCCTTTGTGTAGCTTAACTACAAAACAAACAAACAATATATTAACCACCTCTTCATAAAACGCAGAGAAAAGGAAGTATTTTCTAGGCTCGCCCCCTCCCCCCAGTGGCACAGCGGTATGTCTGCGGACTTACAACGCTAGAATCCGGGTTTCGATACCCTTGGTGGGCAGAGCACAGATAGCTCATTGTGAAGCTTTGTGCCTAATTCTAAGCTCGTATTAAATTTCGAATTAAATTCTTTTGAACTCAAGGCGGTAGGAAACTAGCCAAGCGAAAATATAAACCAGTAAATGTTGATTTATGGTAACATTTACTTTCATTCTTAAATTAACTATTATTCGAAAATGCAATTTGTTTTTCAGTAAATGTAATACTAACATGATTGAGTATTTAGAAAGTTTTTAAATTCATAAACATCAATGATTTAAAGTGTAAACTGTTCACGACACCTGCTTGCCTGTCAACATTTCTCATGGTGACTTATAAAGATTAATTTAACGTGGTACGACCCTTGATTGATTTACAAAACAAACTATATTCGTTAGAGAAGAATTCCAATAATTTAACAAAAAATCTGGTTTCGCTATAGGGCATCCGACTCGCACTCTAAAGATCGCGGGATCGAATCCCGTCCCTGAACATGCTCATTCGTTCAGTTGTGGGGGCATTATAATGTGAAGGCAAGTCCCACTGTTTGTTGGTAAGAGTAGCCCAAGGGCTGGCGGTGAATGGTGTTGACCAGCTGCCTTCCGTCTAGTCTATCACTTCAAAATTAGGGAAGGCTAGCGCAGATAGCCCTCGAGTAGCTTTGCGCGATTCCAACAAACAATCGTTATACCCCTGTGATCTGATGTTTAAGATATCAAATTCATTCAAGGGCACATTTGTATATAAACACTTGTCCCCCGGTGAGTATGCGGTAAGTTTACGGACTTGCAACGCAAAATCCGGGGTTCTATTCTCCTGGTGGTGTCTCCCGTGGGACAGCGGTAAGTCTACGGACTAACAACGCTTAAATACAGGGTTTGATTCCCCGCGGTAGAAACACACTCACACACACATCCTGGTGGATAGAGCGCAAATGACCCATTTGTAGCTTTGCGTTAATGAAACAACAAAAATATAATGAATAAATGCTCACATTAACAATCTAGACTGGTTCGTGAAACGCTAGTTTAGAAACATCTTTTGAAAACTCAAAAATATTTGTTAATGTAAATTCATTTGTTACAAAAGGCAAAAAAAACTATCAATTTATGAAAAAATACTTATATATGATACAATCGGTTTATGTACTTCAGGTAATCCATAGAACATTCTATAATGCGAATCAACTGGGCTTATTTCCTAATTCACAAATTGTTTCAGGTATTAATCTTCTCTCTCAAAGTTGTAAGGATCAGGCTTCGACTTTCTATATTTAGTATTATCATTCAGAATAAAGCTTTTTTGTGATATTTTTTATTCAATATATCTATACCATATATCTATATAAGTTTTCTTAGTGTCAAAATTACGAAAGCCTTAAAACGCTAAATATAAAATTTCAGTGACTATATTATTAAAAATAACATGGCTTTGCATGGATGTGATTGTTAACTTTTGTAATAACTGTTTAAAATTTACAAAAAATTCCATACAAGCTAACTTCCTAGAAGTAATTAAAAACCTTGTGGACTAAACTCAGACAAGCCTGGGCTAAGTTTTTCTACCGGGACTATTATGATCGCGACTAAAGACTAAGGTGAAAAATACTTAACCCTAAGATATATTTTACTTTTGGAAACAATGGGAAAATAATACCCACAGATTTGCAAGACTCCTCTAGAAATTAATTAACAATATTAGATATTTCTTGAGTAAGAAAAGTGATGCTCTAGCACAGACAACATTTGCATTTGGACAACAAAGCAAGAAAGAAACCACATACACATATACTCAACAACTTATACATTCACGTGCACGCACACACTTAAATCACACTGATACTCACATAGTATAACCAACAGTAGTAGCAGATCATGTTATCTGTACTTGGTTAAACTACTGTCTTCCTGGCTCTTTTTGTAACAAAAACATTTATTATCTTTTTGGTGTCAAGCGATTCTAACAAATCATTTTCTATACACAAAAGTGCCAGGGGATTTAGTCTGTCTTGATACATTGTTGACCGAAGTGTGTTCTTTATCCTTTTTAAGTGTAGAAAATGACCTTTCTCCCAGGCAATTGCTTGACACGAGGCACAGCTACATCCTTAAGATTATCAGGACGTTTGTGAAAGTTGATTTCAGGAATTGGTCGCATATCATTTTTAACATACTTTGTTCCTTGGATTCTGACGGTTTTTCCACGAACCTTGCCTTGTAGAGGGCGGCAAATTGAACAATTTATTATTCTGTGCAACTCTCCAAGTCCGTAGAATATGTACTAATCAGCTTTTTGTTGGCATTGCGAAGGTCCTCTGTAGGCATAGACAACGTTTTGTAGAAACCCATATTTGCAACTGACGCTTTCATGTGTCACTATTCTGTTGTCTAGTGCCAGCGACAGTTTGTCAATTGTTGTTAAGAAAGACTGAACTTTATACTGAGTACAGGGTGAAAAAGCACTGTCCTCATCATCTCCTTCGTCCCATCGCGTATTTCTCTTCCTTTTCCTTGATCTTTTGACCTTATATGTCTCGCATCCTGACAGTTGTTTGCCCTTTTCCTCATAGTCGGGAAAAAATCTTGTAATTCCTGCACAAATATTTTCAGAGATTGTAGCAGATGAGAAGCTGTACTGACATTTGTTTGGGAGTTTTGTAATGAACGACTTGTCTTGTGAAATCACTCCAGGATAACGCACCATAATTCCGTCATTATACCTGTTTCTAGTTCCAATTGTTGCGTAAGGCTTCTTGACTCTAAACGCACTTGAGGCTTTTGAGAGTCATCGTCTATAATAGAAGTGAGGACGTGTTTTATGATTTTGTATCCATTTTTTAAGGTTCGCATTACGTATAAATGGGTGCTTTACCTCATGTCTGATAACCTCTTTATCGTCGGGAAACCTAGTTTTTCAAGCACATCGTGTAGACGCTTTTACAGACGGGTTGAAGTTGAGAAAAACACATAAAGCTTCTGCACAAAAGCAAAGAATAAAAAAGCTTCATTATAGCAGTCCACTGCGCATTGTCCAACCAAACTGAACGAATGAGCATGCCAACATATTTGCCACTCATATTGGATGCATTGTCGTAAGACGCCCTCGGCAATCTTGAATTCTTATATCATTCTTTTCAAGGATCTGCTCCTGTGTGATTACTTATCAGTAAGAATGTGGCAAACAGTTAAGGATAGGTATGAAACATGACCTTTTCCATATTTGAGTGTTTTTGAATGTGTTCAGCAAGAAATGTATCATACTCAGCCAATAGCTCCAGTATTCCTAAGGAAGTTTGATGTAGTGAGCTGTTTCGTGTCTACTAAATGTGTCCAGTAAGAGTAACCAGTTGTTGCTAGCAAAGAAGTTTCCATCGCTGTTGAAAATAATTTACATATAATGCAGAAGGCGTTTTCCGTCGATGGTGAGTATCAAAGCCAATATCTTTTAACTTTTTCTCCATTCAGTTGCTCATGATAAAAAGTATTTGAGCATTACCGCTTATACTTGTTACTCAGAATCGATTTTATAGATACACTGAAATCTGCATCCCTGTACTGGCAAGAGGTAATTTCTGATGCACAAACAAAATCTCTCATTTCGTCAGAAACTTGTGTCCATGTTCCAATCTCGAATCTAAAATATGGGTAGGTATCTTCATCGTCCGTGCAATAATTGACTTCTTCCTATTGATTGGGGCTCGATTCAACTTGATGAAGTCGACGGTCATCAGCAACTAGAATTGTAGTCTTTACATGACTGTTTTCACAGTCTTGGCTGGCAGTTATGTTTTTGGCACTTTTTGATTGAGGGCAAGGGCTTGATTTGATATGATGAGGTTGATGGTCATCAGCATCCTGAGATTTAGTGTCTACAGTGTTGTTTCCACTGTCTTAACCAGCGAGGGTTTTGGCACTAGAGGATAAAGCCCATAAATTCGTTAGATTCCTAGTTTTAGCTGGTACTTTCTTTTTTTCTACCTCTTTTTTGACTTTAGCTTTTCCTAACCTCCCCTGTGTTTGTTCACCTGTATAATAGATTAGATGAACACTTAATGAATAGTTTGTGTGTGCAAGTATAAGTGTACTTGTGTGTGTTTGAGTGCTTGTGTGTATGTATGTGTGTAAGAGAGATATGTTGTAATCAGTTACCTGATAGTTTTGCAACAAATGATCACAAATCATTTTCTGTACTTAACTCTAAAATTTCAAATATTTTACTTGGATGACTTGTATTCTATACCCTCCAATTAATGATGCTTGTCAAGTTGTTAACAAGTTATTTACAGCTGATAAGTGGGCCAATGTACGTCCACAAGTAATTATGGATCTTTTGCAGGATAACAATTGCAAATTGTGTTCAATACAAAAACTTGATACAACATATCCTAAAAGCTTAAATACCATTAGTTACCTTGTTAGCGATGATTGAAATATTTTCTTGAATAAAATCCGAAGCCTTTGAGAATGATGAATCGAAAGATGTAGACATCTTCAAACTAGTCATATTCTAGGCCTACTTCTTGATCATATGATAAAAAACAGCATGTTGGGCGCAAGCCGAGGGAGGAGCCTGGATAAGAGCATCATGAAAATATGGGGTGAAGAGATTTTGAATGGCTGAGATCTATCATTCTATTAGTGTGACTTGGTCTAGCCTCGCTTAGATCGAGCACACTTGCACTGAAAATTGTATGTAAATATACTAGGTCAGAGCAGGGATACACCCAGCCATACTATTCAAAGGAAAGCCAATCAAATCTCTGTACTCTACATCGCATAATAGGCTTACCCACGTCACACACATGCTTTCTCGCTTTACAAAAATAAGTAGACTTAGTGGAATAATTTTTATTGAGCATTTCCCTTAAAAAGTGAAGAGTTGTCTTTTTTTATAATGTGACTTTTTTGAGCCCACGCCTGGGGCTACAGGCCAAATAGCCCCTGATGATAGTACCCTTTTCTCATCTTCTGTATCCCGGTGGGACAGCAGTAAGTCTACAGTCTTACAATGCTAAAATCAGAGGTTTAATTCCTCTCTGTGGACACAGCAGATAGCCAGATGTGGTTTTGCTATAAACACACACACTCAACTTCTGTCAACTAATAATCCGAAAAATAGTAAATAATAATAATTCACTCTACCATTTTTGGATACTAAAATAACCAATTGAGAAAATAATTTTGAAAGAAACGTTTCCAAAAGTAAACATTTATTGACTTGTATTTTCACTTTGATAATTCACATTTTAATATATTGGGCTAATAAAATAGTTCTTTTTTCTTTCCCTTTTTATTTGATAGATAATACTTTTAAGAAGTATTTAGAGGCTTTGTAAAATACAAGCATGTCATACGTTTTCCATCTGCTTTAGTGATATAGAAATGTTTTACAATTTTTCTATTGTTTAGTTTCTATGCTGTATTGGTGGCATAACGTGGTCCAGGAGGTAGTTAAGATGATTTTATTCTACTTGCTTTGTTTCTTTATTTTCTAAAATAGATAACGTCTATTCTATCTAAAAGGATATTGTAGTAACATCTAGTATCCAGGTTGAAAGGATTAGCAATGTGATATCCTTTTTTGATCACTGTCTAAACAGTAAAGCTAACCAATACTGTGAGACTCACCCTGTCAATTAGACAAAAAAAGTGAGTTTAGCTGTTGATGAGGAGTGCTTCCTTTAACCATTTCTACTTACTAGGATATCGCGGAGAAAATATCATACTTGAAGGCCATCGTGCCTAGTTCATTGGAAGTTGACCTTATGGAAAGAAAGCTGTGAAGCTAATCACACTTCACCAGAATCGACTGTGATTGTGTCCATGCGAGTATGCACATTGTTTTTTCTGTTTGCACAACACAAGAGCTTGCTAAATTGTTCACATTTGTCCAGTCTCATTATTTTACACTTAATTAAAGAAATACAGTCAAGTTTTCAAATATAGAACACTTCTCTTACTTCTTGATCGAATATGCTGTTATTAGTGGGATTACCTATCTAATATGCCTATAGGTGCTGTCTCAGAGAGATCTGTTAGCATCTGATACACCAAGACTACTTGAGTAGGTGGTACCTCTAAGGATAAATCTGAGATATTCTAAAACGTATTGGTGCCTGGCAAGTTTGAGACTGCATGTGGAAGTTCCAGATCATTGTCAGTCATAGCACAACAGCCTCAGCTCTAATCAAGACCATTGGCAACTGGTGGGAAGAGGCTAGACATGCTGCTGGTGTATGATTTTTTCCAGTCAGAGTTGTCGTATCAGCAGAGAGGCAACAGGCGCCCACAGGTGAAGACTGGGACCCATTGAGTGAGGTACTTTTCAGGAAGGAAAGGTTCCTTGTGGCATTGACGACAGCTCGTAACATCTGAGGTCATGCAGGACTGTACAACAAGTCACCTCGATTAGCTTATCACCCTGTAGCTCTGGACCAGGGATAGACTGCTTCCCGGAATATCAGAGTCCCTGTGAGTGGCTTCCACCAAAATTGAGGAAATTGATGACATCTGTCATTTGTCAGAATTATGTGAGATAGAAACTTTGGCCAGCCACAGAGGGTCCTCTGAGTGAGGCCAAGCATATCATGTCCCCAATGTTTAAGGGGACAGCAAGAGAGAACTGATGCTAAAAATTTAGCTGTATGATGAAAGCAGGGCTAAAAATGTTTTAAATGTGAAAGACAGTCCATATGAATTCCCACCATTCCGTTCTGTCTGTGTAATGCATCATCTACTTTTGAGTGGCTGATGAAAGTTACAATCAAGGGACTGCAATGGGAGTGATACCTGATTTACATCAACAATGTTTTGGTGTTTGTCTGCACTTTTGAATTCGCATCTGGGAACTTGAAGATGGTATTTCAGCACATATGAAAGGCAGGTTTGAAAATTACACCAGGAAAATGTTTGTTCGTGCAAACAGAAGAAGAAGTTCTTGGTCGCATAATGTAAAAGGATGGAGGCTTGATGAACTGGCTAAAATAGCTGTGGCGAGATTGGTCTCGACCCATTACTAAGTGAGAAGTCTACAGTTTCTTTTGTTTAATGTCATACTGTAGATGTTTTGTTGCTAGCTTCATGAAGTTAGCAGAACCATTTTCCACACTCATGAAAGTGAAAACACAATTTGGATGGAGCAAGGAATGTGATCAGGTATTTCAATTCCCAAAGTTTGCTTTAGTACATGATTCAGCACTGGTCTATCATATTAAAGAATGTGAATTTTTTCTGAGCATTGAAAGTAGCGAAAAAAGAGTTGGAACAATGTTATCAAAGTTGCACAATGGAATACAACATATAATTGCATATGCTGGTCATACACTCATGGCTCCCAAATGCAGATACTGCCCAATGAAAATAAATATGTTTGTAGTGGTTGTCTTCATAAAAGACTATTGCCACTACTTGTATGGTAGGAAGTTCACTGTCTGGACCATGCTTTGCTGAAGTGGTTAGTAAGTATTAAATAATATGGAGGGGATGCTAGCACACTTGATAACAATGTTGCAAAAATATGACTTTGTCATAGTTCATTGTTTAGGTTCACACAATGGAAATGCAGATAGAATGTAATCTTGTCTGTTTGTGGAATATTCTGACCCTGGGCACAGTGTGGGAGTTGAAACCATGAACATTTCAACTATAGTGAAAGCTGACCATGAAGTAGACGACTCCACTGAAGAATGGATGTTAAAGTTCATGCTTCAGAATCTCCAGGATCAGCAGCTGAAGGATTCTGATCTAGTGTACAACATAATCAGATCCAACCAACACAAGTGGAGAAGCATGTGGAAAGAGTTACACGTGCTGTACCATTGTTATCAGCCCATTAGGTGTGGTGCTCCAAAAGTGCTGCTGTTAGTGATCTCTAGAGCTCTGTAGGAAATATACTCTGGACTTTGCACAACACAAAAACTGAGGGCATCAAGGTGCAACCGACACTTGCACTAACATTAAACAATGGTTCTACTAGCTGCGAGATATTTAGTAATGGTATAAATATGCTTTACAGTATGTGCCACCCCTAGGAAAACTGGCAGAGACAGGATAAACTACAATAGAGATATAGAGGATAGCTCTGGATATTGTTGGTTCAGTCATCATCAATTATTTCACAAAGTGGACTGAAGCTTGTCCATTGGTTTATATGCTAGCATAAACTGTTATGGATGTGTTAGCCAAAAACTGGATAGCATGATTTGAAACACTTAAATAAACAATACGGACGAAGGAGCTAACTTCAACAACCAACTGTTTCCTGAGTTGTATAAAGGGTTTGGTGTGAAGTCTTGTACTTCATCTTATCACCGCCAGTCTGATGGTTTAGCAGAATGGGTAATACAGATGGTTGTGAAGTTTGTTAACCCCAATGCAACTGAATGTAATGAACACATGTCATATGTGATGATGACATATATAAGATGCATGAATTACATTTTGCAACAACTACTCAACTGTAAAAGCTAAGATTTGTTACTTTAAATTACTTTGAAGACAGTGTTCTTTAAACGCAACATTCTTACATCATCTATAAATGTACACATCCAAGATATAACCATGGCTATGTGGCCTAAAAAATTCGATGTTTGAAATCAAAAATTAAATAACATGACTTTCTTCCTACTGCCCAAGATCCCAACATCCTGGTAAGCGCATAAAATTAAAACAAAAATGCTAAGAACCAAAAAAACATTGTGAATTCACAAGTTACGCCCAGTTTGAAGTATATTTTGATATAATATTGATTCTGAACAACACAACCTGTAAGCCATTAGCCTTAACGTCACACTTGAAAAACGTGAGTAATGCTGTATTTCGTAAAAGAATTACCAAGCACGTTGTCAAATTATTGAAATAAAATAATCAAATTAATGACAACGTCACATTCTAAAAATTTGAGGATAAAACTGTTTTCCATATTTAAAATACTATAATGTTGCATTTGCATTATTAGCACGTATTTTAAGTATAATGTTTTTCCAATGCTAACGGAAGAGCATTAAACTTTTTTAAAATCAAACTTGAATAGTAACTAAGTCCAGAAACAACATATCTATGAACATACATTTATGTATACACATATGTATAGTTTAAGGACAACGAGGGACCCGTTGGCCCATTTAGGCCGTCCCATCCACTAAACTAAACGTTAAAACGTTAAAATATTAGTTTTATCATCAACATTTCGGTGTTTCACTTCAGTGAGATGATGTTTTTCCGATTCTAATACATTATAAAATTATATCAAAGGGTTTGGTGGTTAGTGCACTCGACTCGCAATCTGCGGGCCGCGGGATCCAAACCCGTAGCCGATTATATTTGCCCTTTCAGCCGTGGGGTCGTTATTATGTGATGGTAAATTCCACCATTCGTTAGTAAAAGAGTAGGTGAATAATTGGCGGTAGGTTGTGTTGACTTCCCTCTAATCTATCATTTCAAAATTAGGGACGGCTAATACAGATAGAGCGAAAATTCAATAAATAAATAAGTTCAACTGATACAATAAAAGCTGATGTTTACAAACGCTGTGTGTGTACATGCTGTGCATAACAATACAGAAAATTATACATTTGAACTAGGAAACAATGTTGACATGATTCATTTGAACTCGGTTACCTGTTGGCCTTGTGGTAGGGCCTGGATTTCGGCGAACCGGGTTCGAATTCGTGCACTAGCACAGCGTCTTTCCTCCATTTTAAGCTTTGGGTGCGTTATAAAAGTGAAAGTCAGTCTCTTAGCTTGTGTGGTAGGGTGCTACTGACTGGCTTTCTGGTCAGTAGTTCAAAATTAGTTATAACGGCAGATAGACTTAGCAGCTATGTTGTAAATATAAATGCACTTACAATCGCGTTTCCATGCCCTGATAATTTAAGCTAACTACGTTGACTGTTAAAAAGAGCTGTTTCGTTTGTTAAATGTTACCTTGGTTAAAAATATCAGTTAAATTTTTATAATTAATGAGAAATAGTCATTAGGTTATTTTCCAATTTTTTTTTTCCAAATATATTTTCAAATAAAGACACACAGGCCATGTTGGACATATATATATGTACCTAATATCTTGGTGATGTGAGGGTTATACGTACTAGCTTAACAAAAATTCTAAGATGATATTTTCATTAAACTATGTTAATTCAATTAATGATGGTGAAAGCTATGTTATTAAATGATTCCAGTTTATAACGGTAAAAGTTATCAATTTAAATTATAAAATTTTTACTTAGAATGTGAAATAACTTATTGAAACCTACTTCTTGAAGTTTGATAATTGTAAAAATTTATCGTTAATAAAACGAACTAGTCTATTAATGATTTCGAAAACATATTGCTATTAAAAAAGATTAATTAAACATAATAATATTATTGTCTTTAAGACACAGCTATTAAAAATAATTTAAAAAATGTTTCACTTTATTAATAAAAATACTAAAAAGTTGCCTCGTCAAAACACCTGTTTAATTTTAAGAATCGCGCAAACTTTATTAACTATCAAAACATATTAGTTTAACTTATATAATGCCTTTCTGAGTGTTCAGTTAGCCATGTAATAGAAGTTTAATGATTTACACTCAATAATATAAAAAATACTTTCATTTGTTTATTTATTTTAAAAACAATACTCATATTTACGGCCATGAGCCTTCTTCGGGTGCTAGCCCTATTAGAAAGTACAGTTTTCATATTTTGAAAGTGTAGATCATTAAACATCTATTACATGTCAATTCAATTTGTTGTAAATAGTATGAAACATCAACTTTTCAAGGATTCATTATTTATATTCCTTTTGTTTAAGCAATCCTTAATAAATTAGGGTACAACTTTTCAATAAATCTGAATGAAAGCATTTAAGCCATGTAACTTTTCTCATTCGCGTGAACTTTTTGTCTGGTCCGAATTGATCTAAGATTATGTTGTTTCATATTACAAAATATTATTATGTGAGGCAGGTTAGAATTCGTGTGATACTGTAAACTGTTTCTCTCATTTTGGGGTGTAGGTCTGTTATAAGAATGATAGTCAGTCCCTTAATGTAGATGCTATTGACCGGCTTCCTTCTCTATGGTTAATAGTTCAAAATTAGGGATGGTGGCAGATATCCTAAAGAGCTTTGCCATAAATACAAATACCTTGTAAATTATATAACTTTGGGAAAGTCGTAGTAATTAGTAAGAAGAGAAAGTGGTTGTATAAGGCGTGTGTCGCGCTTCCTAAAGGAGTCACTCCTGAAGGATAGGTAATTTTCACCAATTATAAGTCTCTTATGTCTAGGTTTATATATTAATTATAGTAGTACCATTCCAAACTAAGAATATATACACTGCTAATCACTGTTTATTGTCGTTAGTTTACATTTTTTTATATGTTTTTTAAAATTCCAAACTTAAAGTAAACGAACTTGTAAACACTGTTTATACTTGAGCCTTGTCATCTTAGGAGATTCAGTTTGTAACTCGATCTCTTGACTAAACTTGTGTAAACTACCTCGAAAACACTTCATCGAACACGATTCTTACTTGCGGCCATAAATCAGGAACTGTTGTTATTTTAGATACCAGTTCCTGCTTAATTTCACTGTCGGCGATATACCTTTTTTTTTTCTATTTACTTCTGTCTTTGATAATACAAATAAGTTACATCGGAAAGAAACCTAGCTCATGCAGCGAATCATCGTTTTCACTCGAACTGTAGTTATACAATATTACAAAAGAAACTTTGAACAACAATATAAATTTTAAAAAGAGAGCGAGAGAGAGAGAAAGGACATAATAAGCATCCTTCTTTTAGACTCTTCCCCCCTCTAATAAACGTAATTTTATGGTATGCGTAAACACTTAGAAAGGTTTGAACAAAAACAATATTGAGGTAGATTAATAGATTAAAAGAAAGATTACTGTACAGTATTTTCCAGTTTTTGATTTTGCGCGATATTTCTATTCTTAAATGAACATGAAAATTCATTGAAATATCAAAGAAAGGTTTACTTACCATTCATATTTTTAACAATACCAGATTTGAAGCTATCTAATTAACGATTTTTTATATTTCAAAATAAGTCTTCTTATGCTGAATTTCAGTGATAACTTTAAAGCAAAAATTAAGATATTCAGGTGGTCAAAAAACTCAATCGGAAGTTTAGAAAGAACGAAAACAATAACTCGCTCAATTTTAATGTTGCTTTTTGTAGTTCAAGTATTATGAACTAACATTTTTTGAGATATTAACGCTGATGATGGAATTTAAAGAAATTCCGAAACGTCCGTATTAAAGATGTTTTTGCTCGTACTGTTTTTTCATGTTGGGTTTGTTTTGAAGTTCAATGTATAACTGGTAAAAGCAAAAGAGTTATAGTTTACTTTTGTCTGAAAGGTCAATGTTTCGTAGTTCGTGAAAACGAGTCATACTTTACTTTTCTATACAGTTTCAACCTGTAAAAATGTGGAATTTATACTTATTTTTAACACGTATTATTATTTTTTAAATTTATTTTTGTTAAAGGTATGTGTTACATGTAGTTTCTTATAAATGTCATGGTGTCTGGACTTCAGTTTGTGATGTCGGTATGTTAGGTTCTGTTGCATTTTAAATTTTGACTGAATCAATATTTAATGAAGATGACAAACAACTTTAGAAAAGTGTTTAATTAGTTGTACCCGACATTTCGGCTTACGCCTTTATCAAGGGTCTATGAACATCACAGGTTACCAAACAGTAACCGAAAACGAAATATAACTACAACAATATAACGGAAAAGTGTACGTGATATAGTCGAACAGTTTTGAGTCGTTGATCATAAAGATAGAGAAAATGATAATAATATCATAAAAATAGATAAAATCATAATGATAGAATTAATAATGATAATAAAATGTTCAAGGGGTTAGGCATTGTACTTATTAATGGAATGGCGTCTGGATTGAATCAAAAGTGATTCCTTGTATTTTCTGTCGAGGAAATTGTCACAAGTTTCTAAAATGTTGATTGTGCCGTGTTTTTTAAGTAACGTTCAGCAGTAGCTTCTTTGTTGTCAAGATTTCCAGTGGCACGAATATGTTATTTGAAACGATCGTATATTGAACGATTGGATTCACTTATATATGTGGCCAAACACTGTGTACATGTAAGTTCATAGACAGTGTTTTTAAGTGTGCATGACTTCTCTAAGCCATTCGTCTTTGCAAAACACATTTTGGATTTACATGTATTGTCGTTATTAAAGGCTGAACGAATGAGTATATCCTTCAGTTTTTACCAGGTTTTTGTATGATTTTGATATTCAAACGAGATCTTCTAATCGCTTGACGAAACAGTGTCTTGATGTGATAGCATCTTTGTTTGATGTCGTTTGTTAATATCTTGTGAGTCAAAACTGTAAAATGTCTTAGTAATGTAACTATACTGGTAGCCATTGAAGTTTGATCCTGCTTTGCGTCTTACCGTCCATGGTGTTGCAGATTTTCTCAGTTCTACTAAGTTGACCGATAATGACACCTCGTTTGGTAGCTGGTGTGGGTTTATAATGTAGAATAATAGGTTTAGCATGCGGTTTAGAATATACGGAAATAACAAGTTTGTTGTTTACGATACAGACCATGGTACCAAGAAAGGGTCTATATTTCTGGACATTATCGGTATGAGTAAGCATGAGCATTATGTCGGAGTGTTGATTATTAAGGAATTCAACCAATTCCAAAAGAGAAGGGAATCCATGGTTCCATATACCGAAAATGTCATCAATATATCTGTACCATCTAGTTGGTTCAAGGTTAGTTTCAAAATTCCACTGAGTAAGAGCTTATGATTCAAAGAAATGCATGAAAATAGAGGCCACAACAACAGCAATATTATTGCCTATAGCGATGCCTTTCTTTTGTTTGTAGAGAGCTGAATCCAATTTGAAGTAACAGTTGTTGAGAATAAATCTGAGAGAATTTTCAATGACTTCTATAGAATATCAATGGTAGTATAACAGCTGGTCGATCTAAAAAGATTCATAACCGAGCTTATACTTTCTCCTATTGAAATGGAAGGATACATAGAAACGACATCAAGAGTAAAGAGGATATTGTTCGAATTTATCTGTAAATCATCTCTGCATAACCTGTTGAGAAAGTCATCGGTACTATTAAGGTGTGAAGGTATTTAGTAGAGGAGAGGACGAGTTAACATGATACAGACGCTAAAGGAGAGATGCATATGGGGACTATGGGTCTTAGGGGTGTATGATCTATGGATAATTCATACAGTTCAGGGGATTTTGAATGAGATGACCTAACGTTATCAAGAAGTCGCATGGGTATAGTAGTTTTGCTTTTAAATTGCCCCAAAATGTTTTTAGCATAACTTTCCAGTTCTTTTGTAAGGTCTTTCTTAATTGCTTCGTAACTAGACGTATCATCGATATGTACCTTAATTTTTTTCCATGTAGCTGGATGTATTCGTTACAACAAAACCTTTTCATTTGTCGCTCACTTTAACAATTACTTGATCGTTCGTTTTTAACTCGTTGATGGCTAACCATTCGTTTTTTGAAGTATTAAATTTTACATGATAATTTCTAAAACTATTTAAAATCCTGTGAACATTGTTTTTAAGCTTCACGATACTCTTTTCTGTAATAGGTCACACTCTGGGAGGTATGCATTTTGGAAGGTCCAATTTTAAAAAAGAATAATATATTTTGATTGAATCACTTCAATATTGTTACCCAGCTTAAATACATATATTTTGTGTTGTTATCGCACAAACGCCCTTTCTAAGCCAGCAAAGCATAATTATAATTAATAATTATTATCATATTCTTATTAGTTATATTGTTATGGATGATGATATTGTTGTAAGCTGTATTGTTAATATTCCAATTTAGATGTTAGCTAGTGGACACATGATGGTAAGATTAAGTAACTTCATAAAACTAACTTCTTAGATTCTAGAAAATTCGAGATAACGTCAAGACACTAGTAGCTTCGATTAATATCTAGATGAGAGTACATTGTTTATAAACATGAGTAAGCAGTGAGTGAACTATATATTGAGAAGTGGTTGAAAATTCAACGAAGTATTCGATGTGTGAAAGATCGGGTAGTTTTTGATCGAGTAAATTTGATGAATAAGTTAATTTTGTTACCAATCGATTAAATTTCTGTTAAACGTTATTAGTGACTTAGGCCTAGAGTAGTTTCAAAGTGTGTTTCTAAACTTATCTCTACAATTTACGTCAATGTGTACGTAGCCTATAGCAAACGTCATTGAAGAAATAAATTAATTCGTTATCGTTAAAAGAACTGAACTTGGCAATATCTTAAAAGATAATTCAGAAGATAGTAACTGACTTATTCTAGACATTTGTCTTTGTTTGTATAGAAAGTCGACGCATTTCAAATTTAAAAGTAATTTGTTACATTAACGTGTCGGTTTGAGTCTTGTTTGTATATCATATATTCTTATAAAGGTACAACATGAACTGTTGATGTAATAAATTATTTTCAAACTTGAACTTAGTCACTTTTGTATTCGAATAAAGACAAACGTTCCTCCTATATACTCTCTGACTCCTAACTAAATCGGTTGATTGGTTTATTTGTTGTTAAGCGCAATGCTACATAATGGGCTATCTGTGCTAGTACAATTGAACTTTGTGATGTGGTAAGATAAGAGTAAAAACATTCTGCTGAAGTGAAATGTCAAAATGTTGATGTTAATATATGTTAGTAATCATAACTAACACCTAATCCAAGAAATGCATAAAATATTACACAACAAAATTGACAGAAGCCAGCTAATAATTATGTGTATACCTCTGCCTTTTGTTTGGACTTTCACTTTAATAGATAGCTACATTTAAGATCAGTGGAAACTTCTACAAAATACAATGGGGTTTTTATTAACAGAAATTTAAAAGAATAAATCAAGTGAAGTAAATGTGTAGGGTGTTCAACAGTCTTTCTAAAGTGATCATAAGGACGTCTTGATGATGTAAAAACAAACTATATATTTTCATAATTTTAATGAACATGGTAAAAATAGATTGAGATTAAAGACAGATATTGGAATGTTTAGTAAGTATTCAAGAATAGATAAATGAAATTATAAATATATTTCCAGAATATAGCAGATTTCTATAACTATGTACATTTTAGATAAATTACAAGGGAAGTGATATATTGGAAAAAAATGTTAAACTTTCACACAACAATAATTATTGTTCAGTTATCTTCTTTTCGCCCGATATGTAAGAACAAAATAAATAATATTTGGTTAAATACAACGGAGTATGTATTAGAATTGGAAAGAAAAAACAACATTTTTATATTGTTAATTACACTGTTAAATGCACAACTTTCTCCAATTACGCCTACATTGTAATTTTGTAAAAATTCACTATGATAATTCCACGAATAATATGATTATCTAGTTAAACGATTTAATTACATTTACTTTCTTATTGTTATTTTGAGCTCAAAAGTGTTTCCTATAGTTATGATTATTGTTATGACAATGGTATTAAGAATGATAATTGAAATTAATAAAAAGTAGATATTTCAAAGTATTATCTCATAAAAGAAATGCGGTATTGAAATATCAGTTACCAATTAAACAAGTATTAATCAAACAGATCTCAACTGATAAAGTCATAATGAATTTTATTTGTTATTGCATCTTTCCCAAGAGGACACCCCCTAGTGGCACAGCGGCATGTCTACGGGCTTACAACGCTTTGTGCTTAACTTCAAACAAACAAAGATAAACCCAAGAGAAATTTTCTATGAGAATACGTTTAATTAAATAATTATGAAAAAAAATCATTCTGTTTTAATACATTTATTTATTTTTTTGATAAAATCATCAAGGCTAAAGAAAACAAATGTACGACGCGCTAAAAATTGTATAAATTTTTACAAGACTGTCATAATCACGAGTAATAAAAAATATTAATAAAGAAAAGCGTACCCCTTGGATGCTAAGAAACATCACGCATTTCGCTTATATATATATAGATAGATTTAGAAATTACACAAACCAACTTAAAAAAGTAATTTTCAGTTCATTTTATCACGAAAATATAATAATTTACAAAAATATAATAGGTTTAATTTTACTTTCAGAAGCAATAAAAAACAAAATCGTCAAATTAAAGACAACAGAGCTTTATTCACAATAGCTGTTTTTCTGGTCAATTTACTAGAGTACTAACGTTTGAGGCTTTATTTCAGTAAAAGTTTCTGCGAAATTTTTAATAATTTCATTCCAAAAATCTTAAGAAGGTGAACTGGACATAAACGTAAATCATTTTTGTTATCCCACGTAAGACATGTTAAGTGAACTGGGAAATATACACACATATATAAAGAGTAAAAATAAATTTCTTTTGTATCTGTATCCTCTCAACTTAATGAAAGGAATTTTCTTTACTTTAAAACAGGGTCACTGGAATGTACAATGTAGCACCAAATATAGCCAGTACAACTTCCATACATATACCTTTTCTCCATCAGCCCGCTGATGTGACTAACAGACCAAACAGAATGATACAATGTTTTTCCATCACAAATATTTGAGATTCCCCTTTAAGGTATTACTAATTTGTATGGATTTCTATTTCCTAAGCACCCATATGTCGTCCTCGCTTGCACATGAACTCTGAGATGACATCGACAATCTGGATGAACTTGTGGATGACCTGTAGTTCATCCAATTAAATGATTTATCATTCTGTCTTTGTGAGGCTAAGTGTGACATCATGCGAGAAGAATTAGAATCAGGACTTTTCGAAACGCTCTTGGAATGGATATTTCTATCAATGAAGGTTGGTGATTTATCATTTCTTGTACTTGAACGTAAACTTCCGAACATGGGAAGTGAAATTTTCCTCCCTTCGCTTAACACATCTGTTGGTTCCATTGGATTTAACGGAATTGGAAACTGTGATGGAGGCCTAGAAGTTTTTGTTAGATCATGGTCAATATCAGACGAGCCATCTTCAGTTCTTGTGTCTACCGTGTCTACATTAAGCTCCATATTTGTGTTGTTTAACACACGGGATGTTTTTTTGCTGGTGATTGGAAGTACAGGTTTTCTCCTGATGTCACTGCGACTAAATCCCTGAGAAGACATGGTTGATAAAGGAGGACAACTACTACGACCAGGACGACCCCTGACGAACAAAGAAGGCGAAGCGCTCCCATCTGTTTCAGAGCTGTCAGCAGATAAGGGGTAATTACATTCTGCAGAAAATTTGAACTTATCTGCCCCGGGTAGCCGGGGATTCTTCATTTTATCCACGCTGATTTACGAAAACTGAAGTCCGTTTAAGTACTTGATTCTTCCAGTCCTGTTAATGCTGAAGATAAAAAGAGTATTTAAGAAAGTAGAAATGACTAAGAGGGCAAGATAAATCACAAATTATGTATATATATATATATATATCTTTTTCACAAATATTATAAGTTATATTTATAGATAATTATGGCATTGTCAAAATACATTTAACAAACATGTAATGCTTCAATACAAAGACAAGCCAAAGTAAATCACTGTATGAAATTGCTTAGAACAAACCACTATAGAATAAGCGTTGGAGGGCTCAACCGTTGGTGAGTAAACCAAAGCAATTCACTCCTGAAATACAAAAATGTAAATAAATTATGACATTACTGTAGTTTAAGCCAAAATAACCCACTAACTACACTAAAGAAACTTTTTTACTAAATAAAGCAGCTCACTAGTAAATACAGGGATAAATAATCCATTATTTTAAAACAGGAAGGTTTGTCAAATTTTATCGAGCAAAATAAAGGTCTCCAACTTTAGAGCACACCAGCCTTTACTAAAAAAAAAAAGAGGATCAAATTCCAGGCACTGCCTCAAAGAGTTTTTTATTTGTTAATAGCTAACCAAGTAAACACAGTATAGTTATAGAATCTGAACTGTCTTAGCACCCTGTTAAAAAAAGGGTTAAGTTTGAATAGAGACAAGCTGATATCCACACGGGTTTTGACATTTCCAATTTGTTTTGTTTGTCCAACCTTGACCGTGCATGACCTAGTAATTAGCGTGCCTGGATTATGGATCTGAGAGACTATGGTTCGTATCTCGTTACAGCAAAAAGGCATTATGCATTTTGAGGCACTATAAGAGTGACAGTCAAATCCCAACAGTTGGCGGTGAATGCTGTTGACTAGTTGCCTTTTCTCTAGTCTATGAGTTCAAAATTAAGGACGGCTATGTTAAAATAGCCCTTGTATAGCTTTGCGCGAAAATTCTAAGCAAACAAATAAGCAATACATTTGCACAAATTTGTTATTCATTCGAATTTGAAAAGGAAGTGTGAATCAGTTTCAGCGTAATTATAAACAATAAATATGTTAAATTACATAGGACAACAAAGTGCAATTTCAAAACTTGTGAAGTTTTTACAGGATGTTTAGCACACGTTACTATATATCAATAATAAGAGAAACGAAAAAATATCAGTTATATTTATTAACTTTCTACGGTATCAATAGCATCTCACTAGTATTAGTTGTGGAATATGACCAGGTAGGTTCTATATAAATGAAAACACCTGTAACCGAAAATTTCGAGCTTGTTATCAAGATATTTATTACGTGAGGATACAAGAAATATCCAAGTTCGTACAGATGTTTGAATTTTCAAAATAAATAATTACAATGAACTAAAAAATATTGATTCTCAACACTTTTAATTAGTTAGAATAAAATACAATTGTAGCTAAGTATATAACGTTCCACTCTTTCTTTTTATAACACCATTCAATTATACTTGGTAGTTTTTGGGCATTTTAGTTACATCTGGTGAAAACTAAAGACTGGGAAGAACTTGCAAAGAGCTGTTGTTTAATCTACTTGTAGTAGACGTAATAAACGTTTCAAAACGTACGTTTATAATAAGTTTTTAATGGTTCAATACAAAAACTAGTTTGAATTATTTTCTACGAATATTCAAGTTATAAGCATCACAAACGAGTATAGAAATCATTAAACTTTTTGTTGTTAAGCGCAAAACTACACAATGGGTTATTTGTGCTGTGCCCACTAATGGCATCGAAACACGGTTTTAGCGTTATAAGCCTTCAGACTTACTACTGAGCCACTGGGGGCACTAAACTTCTCTATATTTAAAAAAAGAAGTTCTTGTTACTATATATGATTGAGACTTTCATATCAGAAACGATAAGTGAACATTATTATTTATTTGAGAAAATCACCGTATTAGGCATGTTAGCCGTTCTTACAAACACAATGATGAAGAGGGCGCATTTATAATTTGCTGTCAACTTTTGGCGATATCGTAATTCCGGTATTTTTCTTTGATATTTCAAGAGACGTCACGATTAACCATACTTATGCTGTTTATGCGAGTGGATTTATCTGAGAAAGATAGTCCCCTTACAGTGTGATAACCGGTTTTCTCTAGCAAACCAGTACATGTAGACCTCGATGAACAAGTTGCTAACCTAAGTAACAAGAACATTTGCCTCTTTAAGATCAGACTTCTGACTAACCCTGTGACCGCCCTATAAAGGCGGCACCTCGTAAATGCGAGAAGACGGGCATCTGAGACAGGTAGGGGCAACAAGCATGCTTTGACATGGGGTAGATTTACGTGCTGTAAATACAAATGACGTCCCCACAAAAGGAAGGAATGTGTTGTGGTCTTAAACCTGGAGATCTTGCGGGTAAAACTGTCGCCTGGCAACATATACTCAAATAAAGCTTACTGTTCTGATACAACCATAATAGACTAAGTAAAACACAAATATGTATTTAGTTTCACCCCGGACATATCGCTCTGTTTTTCAAAAATAAACAATAAATCCCTCGTGTGAAATGTGTGTTTTCTAACAGGTGTATAAGCTAAGATGAAGAAACTATCTGACCCATAATGGTTTCTTCTCTAGTAGAGAGGACTTACAAAACTAAAACATATCATACAGACAATAAAATCGAAAACTAATCAACGTTGTTCTTTTGCTATGTCAAAATCTTCAAGTAATAATATACGACCGTTTATAGTTAGTTACTTTCATTTTGTAAATAGTAAGATGATCGAACGATATTCAATATAGTGAATACACAAAAGGCTTTTTCTTCAGATAAAAACTTGTTAATGCTCAATATTTTGTTTATATACAACTTCTGCAAGAGCTATCTACAACATACATAAACAATTGTTCTTGTTTTGTAAATAAAACCGTAAGGCGAAATATTAAGCATTAAATACATTTTTATTTGGAGAAAGAAGTCATTTGTGCATTCATTATAAGCATGAAAAGTTAGAAACTCCAGTTAGTATTCTATGAAATTAAGAATACATATTCATACACGTACACATATTATCCTTGGTGTCTAACTATATGTCACTCTTGTGCCAGATAAAGGTTTTTATACATGCTCTTGAAATACAATGGCTGTGTACGAGTATTTTAGAAGTTAACACTCTAAACATTCACGAATTTATCACTGTTTACAGGAATAAAGAGATTGAACCAACGACTTTCTTTAAAATAAACTTCAGAAATGATTAAATTGCAAATTAACATTAATTAATCATTAAAAACACTGATCGCAGCCATAATAGTGATCTATAATAGCAACAATTATATAATTTCAATGTAATTTTATACTAGTCTTGATAAAGTACTTTTTTTCTATAATCTCCTAATTTTACCTATAAGTAACACAGTTGAGGGGAAATGAAAGAATATCAAACAATTTTGAATCGAGATAAATTAATAACTTATATAAAGCCAATGTTTATCTTATGGATCTATCTCTATGTTCGATGGATAATTACACAGTTATTTTTTAATATAAGTGTTTGATGTAAAACTCTACTAATATTGAAACCGAACTGAGAAAAATATGAAATTTGGTTATTGCTGGTTTTTAGTATAATGTGGGGAATCGAACCGCGGTTTTTAGCGTTGTAGGTCCGGAGACTTATCGCTGACCTACAGGGGGACACATTTCGTTGCAAACCATTCTGTTCATTTGTACCAATGCAATAAGAAATTAACTTTGATTAAACGAAACCGACAACGCATTTAGGAACCACAACTTAGGTTATTCTCTTGTTTCATACTCTCAAGGCCAGTTCGGACTGTCTGGGCGGCCCAGAAGGTTGCTTTTGCGCTTCGCTCCGATTTCAGAAAATGGGGGAAAACCGACTTAATTTCAAGGCCGAGAATGCCATTATCTTTAAATTCTTTACCTCTAGTTGTCTATGAAGTTTAATTCGGTGTTTTTATGTGTGAACTTTCGATAAAACAAACTTATACGCAGACAGCAGAAGAGTAGATTGGTTTTAAGTTAAAAGCGATCTCGAAATTGTGAGTGAAGTAATAATGAATTAAAAGAAAAGTTCAGAGATTCGAAAACATTTTTAATGAGATTGGAACAGAGTTATTATCGATTATGTTACACAGTAGTTTCATGTTAGAATTTAACCCCATATTAATAATTTGACTACTTGTTTATAAATAACCTAAGCCTAACTTTATCTAGCTACGGTAGTAACTATATAGATATATATATACTTATTCAGAAAGAATCTGGCAGAAAGATTCTATGCTAACTTGATAGTTGCATATTTCTATCAATTTGTATCTACTGCGTCGATTTATTTATCTAAGCCCTATCTAATCTGAAAAGTTAACCTCCATTAAAAGTATGAACAAAGCTTTAGATAGCTTACATACCCGATTTTGGGTTTCTTTTGTTTCTATACTGAAAATGTTCTACTTCGGGTCTTCAGAAATACGTTTTACTGGTTTTACAACTTTTCAGCACAATCTTCTAAGTAATGTTACCCTCCGAGCACAAATAATGCTATCCTGCACCTTTTTGTGGGTTCTGAATGCACACTGGGTTTAGTTCAATCTTGCGTTGACTGTGCGTGTTCCAGACCGTCAGCCTCCGCCCAGTCTAGTTCAGGAAACTGTTCACAGGAAGCCAAGTCCACCCGTAAGAGTGACGTCATATAAATGATGTCATCACCACCTGTTAGTGACTATAGCAAGTTGGGAGGACCTCATAACTAGCGCTTGGTTGGGTTGATACAATTGCTCTGATGATTGCATGTAATCAGATTTGTGTCAAGAGGGGTGGGGAAGGGCGATAAGAGACGTAGTGCTGTTTGGTCTGATCAAGCATGAGAAAATAACACCGGACATGTCCCCACACACTCAAGCTCTTTCATCGCTTATGAATCACTAAGTTGAAATATCCGAAATAATTTACACAATCTTTATATATAAAACACATGCCTAGATAGTGATGCATTACTGTTAATGAAGTGTATTGTTTATTGAACACTACGCCTGACATTATTTATATTTATCACTTCCCAACTGTCGGACATTTAGTTCGCCCTTTTCCTTATAAGCAAGTATAAATCTGACAGCTTTCCTTGTTGTTTTAGTGAAAAGTACACAATGATTTGTGTGTGTGCTATGTTCACCTTAGAGAATCGAACTTACAGCTGACTCAGTGGGAACATTTCTGAATGGACCTTGATGGAAGCTGTAATGTCACAAAACATAAAGAAAAATGGTATTCAGTGCATTTAGCTTTAACTATTCTGAGACAAAACATAGGGTAGAATAGTATTCTGATTGTATAGCTCTAGCTGTTCTGAGACAAAATATATGGTAGAAGAGCATTCAGAGCACTTAACTACATATTCTGAGATAAAATGTATGGTAGGAAGGCAATCAGGAAGCTTACTTTTAGCTGTTATGATACATTGTAGGGTAGAAAGGTATTCAGAGCACTTAGCTTTAGCTTTTCTGAGACAAAACAAAGGGTATATAGGCATTCAGATCGTTTAGCACTAATTATTCAAAGATAAAATAACGGACAGAAAGGTATCCAGATCACTTAGCTCTGACTATTCTGAGAAAGACTCAAGGTATAGCAGAAAGGCATTAGGAGCACTTAATTATATATTCTGAGATAAAACGTATTGTAGAAAGGCACTCAGAAAGCTTACTTCTAGTTATTCTGAGACAAAGCACTGGGTAGAAATGTATTCAGAGCATTTAGTTTTAGCTGTTCTGAGACAAAACATATGGTAAAAAGGCATTCAAAGCACTTAGCTCTATCTATTCTGAGGTAAACTATACAGTAGAACGGCAATTAGGGCGCTTACTTCTAGATATGCCAGCTTAGATCTAGTTATTTTAAGATAAAAACGCATACTAGACAGGTATTCAAAGCGCTTAATTCTAGTCATCCTGAGATGTAACATATAGTAGAAATGAATTCCTAGCATTTAGTTCTAGCTATTCTGAGATAAAAACACAATCCAGAAATGCATTCAGACCGCTTAGTTCTAGTTATCTTGAGGTAAAGATGCATGCTAGAAAATTATTGCACTTAGTTCTAGCTATTCTGAAATAAAAACACACAGCACAAAGTATTCAGAGCATATCAAATATAGTTTCAACTAAATTTGAATAGTAGTGAAAGAGCATGGGAAATTGAGAATAAATAACGTGGAGGATGAAAATTGGAGATTTCGACCATAACAAGTTAAGTAATAGTCTTAAAGATAAGTCTGTCAGATTTAAAAATAATTATAGTATATTTAAAAATTAATTTAGTTGTTATTTTTCTAATATTAAGACCTTTAGGAACAAGATGGATGAGTTCAGTATTCTAGTTTTAACAATAAGACATTGATATAATGGAAATTGGTTAGATTTGGAGAACATTGGTAATATGAATTATTTTGAAATTCTGGGTTCTAAGATATTTGATAGTGACAGCCTTCATAAAAAAGGGGTAGAATGAACTGCAGCCTGTTGGAATTGAAGAGATAAAAATTGTAGTCAAGAAGTGGAATCTAAAAAGTTTCAATAGTAGAATGTTGGCAATTGCCATAGGCCACCTGATCAGACAGATGATGTCAATGAAAAGTTGTATAATGAGATTATTACTAATAAGAATACTGATGCAATAATTATGGGTGACTAATTTCAGACACTTATTGGAGTTCTATGGAGACAAATAATGAGGGAGGGAAATTTATTGAAGTGAAACAGAATGATTTTCTATACCAAACAACCAGAGAGCCAGCCGGAGAAGGGGATGCCATTGTAGATTTATTGCTGACCATTACTGAGGATATGGATGCCAAAGTTGAAATGCAAAAACATTTGGGGAAATGTGATCATTGCATAATTAGGTTTTATGTCTTGCTACAAGTTTATATAAAATTAAATGTAATTTTAGTTTCTAATTTTCAAGGAGCCAATTTCAAGACCATGAGACAAAATCTATCATTAGTTAATTGGGGTAATGAATTAAAAGGTGATGTGGGACACATTTGAAAAATTAAAGAAATTAGGTGCTTTTAGTTCAATACTGGCACGTTCTTAAAATGAGAAAATGCATAACAGGGAAGATTAAACATAATTGGCTTATTAAAGACATAAAGGAGAATATCAGGGATAAATGCAATAAGTTTAAGAAATTTAAATTAATTTAAACTGACAGATAGGTTGGAAGATTTAGAAAAATGTAGGAAAGTTGGGGATTTGGTTAAAAAGAAATTATGAAATTTAAAAAGATGTATCAGAAACAGGTGACTGATAATGTTAAAATTGACTGCAGAGATCTTAAAAGTATCTAAAATGTAGACATTACGATAAAGTATGCATTGGGTCCTTAAAGAATGCTAATGGCAAGATTTTCGTTGAAGACTATGAGATGGCTGAACTTTTAAGTGTTTTTCTTCACTAGCAGTATTCCTGACCTGCACATTCTTTAGGAAATATTGGAATTGACTTTAATCTTGTAGTTATTACACTGGTATAGTCCTGCGAGGTCGCGAAGGTGCGCCGACCTCTCACTTCATGTGCAGAGAAAGCGCCACTTCCATACTTTAAATGTAGATTATTTTCTGTGTTACTTTCTTATACATTCAAACGTCGATCGATGGGATGGTAAACGTCTCTGTAATATGGAACATTTTATATAAAATTAAGTTTTTATCATTAGCTGAAAGAAATCTTATCTTGTTTTACAATAATATGTCCAAAGCAATGATTGTCTTAATTTCCAATTAAGTTATAAACACAGTAGCCAGGGAAGCCGTGATGATCCTTTATTTCTAAATTTAGTTCTACATCACTGGTCATATTAATCGTTGTTCTCAGTAGAAGAATTGAGATATTAATGATAAAGCAACAGGGCCAAGGAAAATTTTCCCAGGGTTTGAAATGAGCTAAAAGGTCAGATATTTGAACCTCTCAATTTTATTTTTAGTTCCTCAATAGACAGCGGGCTCATTCCTAAGGATTGGAGAGTTGATAATGTTACTGCTATTTTAAATGTTTTAAAAGTTACCCTGGAAATTATAGGTTTGTTTGGAATTAAGCACAAAACTACACAAAGCTATCTGTGCTCTGCCCACCACGGGTATCGAAACCTGGATTCTAGCGTTGTAAGTCCGCAGACATACCGCTGTACCACTGGGGGGGGGGGGGTGGCGGAAATTATAGTCCAGTTAGTCTTATATTTTTAATGGGAAAAATTATAAAGAGTCTGATAAAATAATCTTTACAAAATCATTTAATGAAAGATGACACCAAAAAGAAAAAGAAGGAAACATAGATTTACCAAAGGGATATCTTACCTTGTTGATCTGTTACCTTTTTTAGAAGATGTTACTTGTAATCCAGACCATAGATACGGCATAGATTTCCAAAACGTTTTTGATAGGGTGTGTGTGGAAGGACTAATTAAGTGAATTTTGTTGTAATTTGATGGGAGAAAGCAAAAGGTTGTCATTAATGAAGTTCAAACGCTCGTCGCCAGTGGAGTGCTTCAGGGAATCAGTGTTTGGGTGTTTTCTTTTTCTTATTGACATTATTGACATTAATTGGGGCATAATTATTAAATAAGAAAAGTATGCTGATGGCATCAAACTCTTGAGTATTTTCAGATGTACTAAGGATGTTGAAGTACTACAGTATTACTTGGATTAACTGGCAAGTTATACAAATATTTTACAAATTAAATTAAATTATAATATGTCAAAGGTAATTTATTTGGGTTATAATTTGGATCATATGTCTAATATTAATGGGAACCCACTTAACAGCATGACATAAGAAAATGATCTTGGTCTAATAGTGGATAAATCATTAAAGCCATCGAAGCAGTGATCTGTTACTAGTAGCGGCAAAGCTTACATAATTTTAAAGTATATTTATTGACATACTGATTGCAAGACAAAAGAGGTAGATAGTTCTCCATACAAATAATTCACTCAGAATACATTATACAGTTTGAGTCTCCATATCTAAGGAAGGGTGTTAACTTACTGGAAAGGGTTCAGAGGAGGGCTACTACAGGATGATTCCAGGAATGCTGGGATTATCTTAAAAGGGTAGGCCAAGAACGCTCTTAACTTGCGCTTTTGATAAAAGAAGGGTTAGAGATTATCTCATTGAAGTTTAGAAGATTATCCAGGGATCGATCGATGTGACAAAGGTTCCTGAAATAATAGGACAAGAGAACACACGTATAAGGGTTGAAAAAACAAAACAAAGCAAAACAAAACAACAAAAAAGAAAAAAAAACGACAGCTGAAGCTCCAATTAAGATAGTTTTACTTTTTAATAGATTTATTAAGTTATGGAATGATATTCAATCGGCAGAAGTGGAGGTCGGCACTTCAAGGAGTTTAAAAGAGGGTAATCGATGTTTTCCTGAAAAATAAAGGGTGGATTTAAATTCTTACTTTTCTCTATGGTGGCTGTGCAAAGACAACTTTGAAGGACCAACTAGTCCCTTGTTGTTCGTATCTTATGATGTGTTAGGTATTAGGTCGTCAAGAAATCAATGTCGCTTTTTTTTATATGAAAAAACCCGAACAACTTATATATCAAAACAAAACATTTATTAAATGAAATAGTCTCCATTCTTATCGATGATGCTTTTTCATCTTACAATCAGGTTGTTAATGCCCTGATTAAAGAAATCATTTGGCTTTGAAGCAAAAAACACTTCGATGTCCTGTTTAAAACCTTCCACATTTGCATAAGTTTTCCCTATAAGATGGTGTTGCAGCGAACGAAAACAATGGTAATCTGACGGTGCCATATCTGGAGAATATGGTGGGTGGGGGAGAACTTCCCAACCAAACTCCATAATCTTGTGTTGTGTCAAACGTGCCATGTGGACGTACACTGTCGTGAAGAAGAAGAACACCTTTCCGATTGACGAGTGAAGGGCGTTTCTGATGAAGGGCTTAATTTAAACGTTCCACTTGCCGACTATAGATCTCTGCATTGACAGTTCGCTGTGAATTGAGGAGTTCGAAATGAATTACTCATTTGATGTCACACCAAATGCAAAGCATCACTTTCTGTGGATGGAGTCCAGGTTTGGGGGTCGGAAGTGGTTTTTGTCTAGGACTGAGCCATTGCTTTTGGCGTTTAATATTCGCATAGAGAATCCATTTTTTCAACACCGGTGACAATTCTGTCCAAAAATGGTTCACGTGCATTACGCGACAGAAGAGACGAAGCAACGTTCGCACGTTGGAAACGATGATCAT
>NW_013667609.1:118380-119463 GCF_000517525.1 Limulus polyphemus
TGGCTACAGAGGCGTTGTTTTCCTTCTTGTATTCAAACAGCATTACATGCCGAATGTGTGTCTCGTCGTGCCATCACTATAAAAGTATACTAAACTTTACACATTATATAGGCTACACTGATGTGACGGCAGTTCGTTTAACTATTATATGTGATGTACGATTTTTTTTTTTGGGGGGGGGGGGTTAATGAAAGTGTTCGAAAACACGACGATAAATTCTTGACGACCTAATATTTTGATACAAAGATTTCTTAAGAATGTGATCATAGTGCTTCGTTCTAGCTATTCTGGTGTTATTTAGAAAATTAATAAAATGTTGTAAAAGAAAGGAAAAAATTTATATGGGAAATTAACAAACAAGCAGATACGCAACAAAATGGTGTCAGAGAGTGAGACGGGAAAAAAAAGAAAAAAAGAAGAAGATGGAAACGAGAAATTAACAAACGAACAGAGACGTAACAAATTGATGTCAGAAGTGGGACTAAAAAAAGAAAAAGAAGATGGAAACGAGAAGTGGCAAATCAAACTACAGCTTAACAGATTTGATGGCAGCAATACAAGAACAGCAAAATAAACAAGAAGAACGAGAAAAGAAACAAGAAGAGATGTTACAGCAGTTGTTGGAGGAAAAAGAAAAGAAACAAGAAAAACGAGAAAATAAACAAGAAGAGAGATTACAGGAGTTGTTAGAGGAAAAAGAAAAGAAACAAGAAGAGAGACTACAGCAGTGGTTGGAGGAGAAAGAGAAAAAAAACAAGCACAATGGCTACAGCAGTGGTTGGAGGAGAAAGAAAATAAACAAGAAGAGAGACTACAGCAGTGGCAGGAAAACCAGCACCAGTGGCAACTGGAACAAGAAATGAAACAAGAAGAACGAGAAAAGAAACAGGAAGAAAGACTCCAACAGTTGAGAGAAAGTCAGCACTCACAAATGGAAAAATTAGTAAATTTCAAAGCGAATTAAATGCATTATAGGACGATTTACTGTCTTTTACACAAGGAGGATATATTAGCCATGGACCTATTCAACCTCAAACAACGGGAAGCCTATTCCAGACCCCGCAGCTAAACCCAAATGCAGAC
>NW_013667609.1:119605-121065 GCF_000517525.1 Limulus polyphemus
AGCACTGGCAGCTGCTCTAGAACTCAGGTATGGAATCAAAATCAGTCCAAAGTCTACAGGGCTAGGTTTAGGACTAGAGTCCATGCTAAAGGGGAGAGCCTGCAAGAGCTGGCACAGGACTTGGAAAGTATAGCACCCAAGGCCTACCCAACTGCACCACCCGATGTTCTCAAGCTTTTGCTGAGGGATCAGTTTGTAGACGCCTTGGACAGTCCACAAGTGAAGATACAGGTGAAAAAAGCACACCCCTCTACTATACAAGATGCAATGGCCAGAGCTCTTGAAGTCGAATCCAAGTTAAGTCTGGCACAGAGGTACCAAGATTGGTACAGTCAATGGGATTCAAGGCCAGAAGAGGGCAGCTTTTGGAGAAGTTTGAGGGTCTTTGCTGGCATTGTAACAAACCTGGGCACAAGAGAGCTCAATGCCAGCAACTTCAAAACAGTGAAGGCTGCTACCCAGAAAGGTTGTTGGAACTGTGGCGAGCAAGGACATATGAGGAGCCAGTGGAAGAACAATACTACCAATAAGTCAGCTTCGGGAAATCAGTAGTGGTTGATGTTGAGGGATGCCCACCAACGCCCATTGTGAAAGTCCCAACAGTTAAGTGTAAAATGGCAAGTACACATAGTGTCTACGTGACAGGAAAGCTGGATGGCCAAAAGTGCAACTTTGTCATAGATTCTACATCTCAGCAAACCCTTGTGAGTATCAAGGTGCTAGATCACAAAGGAGTACCAGAAGCCAGCCATACAGAATCTCTGTGGTGTGACAGGACATTATGCAAGGTTGTGGGGACCAGTGTGGGTAACTATTGAGCTCATGGGCATAAAGGACGGACACAAAGTATACTTGGTTGACATTAAAGACCAATGCATATTAGGGTTGGAATACTTACTACCTAGGAAGTGTGTAGTTAACTTCGATAAAATGACGTTTGGGAACAACAAAGGCCAAATTCCGGTAAGTGTTCCTGCTTCTGTTGATTTGCATGTCACAACTCTTAAGTCAACTACAATACCCCCTATGTTAGAGAAGATAATTTGGGATAGAATAAAAGAACATCCCGAAGGAAGACCGATGCTTGTGGAAGCAATGGAAGACCCATCCAGGCCAGCAGCTGTGAAGATTGGAAGGTCACTTTCTCTAAATGTGAGCAGACACTTAAGGAAGAGGCATTGTTGGGTGTGTGCCAGGATGTAGAGCCAGTCAATGTTAAGGCAAGAAATACAACCATAAAGAAAGGACATCCTCTCCCAGCGCATTCAACTATCCTTTATAAGAAGAGTATAGTCCATTTGTCATCATCACAGTCTCTACAGGTGAGGGAATTTTTGGCGAATTATGCAGACGTCTTTTCAAAAAGAGATCATGACCTCAGCTGCACAGACCTTGTGGAGCACAGAATAAACACAGGCAATCACCATCCAATAAAGATCCCTCCAAGGAGAATAGCTCCA
>NW_013667609.1:122074-131496 GCF_000517525.1 Limulus polyphemus
AGAAGAAGGATGGGACTCAACATTGCTGCGTGGACTTTAGTGCTCTTAACAGTATATCAAAAAGGACTCATACCCGCTGCCAAGAATTGATGATACTCTTGATGCCCTAAGTGGAGCCAGGTGGTTTTTCAACTCTGGACTTAAAGTGAAAATGTCTGAAGTAGATAAACCTAAGACTACATTTAGTTATGACCAAGGTCTCTGGCAATACTGTGTGATGCCATTCGGGCTTAGCAATGCTCCAGCAACATTTGAGAGGCTGATGGAAAGAGTACTGGATGGCCTACAATGGAGGATAGCCCTAGTGTACCTGGATGATGTTATCGTATTTGCAACAACGTTTGATGAGGAAATGTCCCAGCTAGAGGAAGTATTCAAGCATTTGAAAGCAGCAAACCTCAAACTTCATCCCAAGAAATGCCACTTGTTCTTGAAAGAGGTGCTTTACTTTGGTCACATTGTAAGTGAGCATGGTGTGCAAACTGATCCTGACAAGTTGATTTGCACCCATTAATGACCTTTTCAAAGCCTTCATCAGCCCTGTTGTTTCTTGTATTTCCAGAATAGCCTAAGACATGTCCAGATCACTGTCTTCTAGCTGCTTGCTGTCGAAATTGATCTCATATAGCAAGTCGTGCAATTAGACAAGATTAGCTATAAGTCTGAAACTTAGTATCTTGGCTGCCATTGCTTTGGAACTTAGCTTTCTTCTACTGGCGCTAACTGGTATTAAAGTGCATGATCAGCGTCATTTCTATTTTCTCATCAGGTAACACTCAGTGCTTTTCATGAACTTGGAAACATTTTATAGCAATACTTCCTAAAAAATGAGTTGAAGTAGAATAGTAGACGAGTGTTTTTTCAATCAAATCTCAAAAAATGACACTTCTCATGTAACAATTAGTTGCAATGCTCAATACGATATTCCGAGAGTATGTATCGTATGAAAAAAGCTTTTAGATTTTAGTTTTTAATTCCCTTTTGAAGACTTGCATAGAATGGCTCCATTATTCATGATGTTAGAAAAACATGTAGGTTCAAGAAGTCGTGATAGAAATGAATAAAATCCCTATAACCCGAGTGCTTTCGAAAGGTGGACCTTTCTTCTTCAGGGGCAAACTGGTTCCATTATAATACTCTTAACTCGTAACTCTTTCAGGCACAGCAACATTTCTTCAAGTTAAATCAAAACAATTTCTTTCACATATACTAGCATTATTTGGGTCTTTCAGAGTAGAAAACCGAGAAATACTCGTTGAGTATGACTTCAACATCTCCAACCACAAATACCTCAGTAGCTATGATCCACTGAATGATTATTGTCACCTTTTTCCTGTAGCTTATATCTGGAGTATAGTTGAACACAATGGAGTTAAATTTGACATTTTTGGCAGTAGACAACACATAATCTGTTTGTTTTTTAGAGCAAAGCCATATTAGGCTATCTGTTGTGTCCACCGCGAGGAATCGAATCCCGGATTTTAGCATTGAAAGTCCGTAAAATACCGCTGTCCCACCGTGGAACATCAACACATAAAACTGGATCTTATCATACAGCAATTAAATAATCTCATCTGAATGTTTTTTTCCAAGATAGTTTTTATGGATTTATTTTATAACTCTTCTGAGTTGTTCTTTAAAAAAGAATCAAACATGATCAAATATGTAAAATATATCAAGAAATTTCCATTTTTTGGTGTGAAGAGTTTCTTATAACTTACACGAAGAGCAATATTTTGAGTTCCACGAACTCTATTTTGTTTAATTAAGCATATATTTTCCACATTGATTATTTCATGAATTTTCAACCGATATTTTAATTCTCTCCACTGTTGAAATAACTCTATATATCTGCTGACTTTTCATGACAAGTTAAAAGTGTTTTGTCCCCTTTTATTACAATAAAAATGTTACCTATACGAAAACTCTTGTACTAAAAACAAAACACCAAATCACGGACAACTTAATGTCGAATCCATTGTTTTGTTACTACTTAAATGACAAGTTGTCGTGTGTAATAACTTTAGTGAATTTCCTTCTCTTGTCGTCTTTAGGTAAGTAAAGTGCCAGGAGTAATTTCGACTGATAATTGTTGCACCTTTGATGTCGAATCCATTGTTTTGTTACTACTTAACTGACAAGTTGTCGTGTGTAATAACTTTAGTGAATTTCCTTCTCTTGTCGTCTTTAGGTAAGTAAAGTGCCTGGAGTAATTTCGACTAATAATTGTTGCACCTTTGAATCGAGTTTCTTACCAATTAGCTAGATCACTCGAATCAAATGCACACGTATTTTCGCTTTCAGTGTGCCTTTTCTTTTTAGAATTGTCTTTGCCATTAAGAACTGTAGTTTAACTTATAATCCGATGTAGCCCGAGTTGTAACACTAGTCTTTTTCACTAAATTTAGCGGCAGTAGTTTTTTGGCTTTTTCTGACGGTAAACTCTTCATTTTTGCTTAATGTATTACATTACAATGCTTGAGAAGAGTGTCCTTTTGATTTTCCAACTCTGCTTCCTTTTTTTATATTTAGTAAGACACTTTTTTTAAAGAACTCAGTCCGCTATAACAGTCATTGCTTTATTAACTGCATATGATTTACAGAGTATTTATCGCACTTTATAAGAACGATGTACGCTAAGTTAGTGATGTGTCTCTACAAGGGCGAACAGTGGAACCACGGGTGACATGTTTAGCACCTATATATTTGCTTCATGGCTCATTTCCAACCATTTGGTAGTGTAATGTTTCCATGAATAGACTTGCGGTTGAAGTCAAATATCACATTTATTTCCAGTGGTATAACTACGAAAGATGTCCCCCACCACCACCCCGCATATAGTAACTGGTTCCCTCTACACATACTTCCCTATAATTGTAAATACTATTCTGGCTGATTCGGGTTCCCTTTTGTCTCGGGCCTCCCCACAATTGCGGGGGCGTACTTATGCCACTGCTCATTTCCAAGGAATGATATTCGGAGAGTGAGATTATTAAACAATGTGGAGTCAAAAAGAGACATTATGGGTGGATATTCCATAGTGAGATTATTAAACAATGTAAAGTCAAAAAACACATAATGAGTGGATATTTGAATTCTGAGATTATTAATTAAACTGTGGAGATTCAAAAATGGATTATGAGTGGATATTCCAAAATGTGGATTCAAAAGACACATAATTAGTGGTTATTTATGTTGTGAAATTATTAAAGAATGCAGGGTCAAAAAACGGATTATGAGTGGATATTTATATAGGAGATTACTAAACAATGTGGAGTCAAAAGACACATTATGAATTGATATTCGTATTGTGAGAGTCTTATTGATTATCAACTAGAAAATCGATTAAAATTTCGTTAAGCAAGCATTGATGATTTCTTCGGTATTTGTCGTTTAAAAGTTTATTTTTTTACGATGAGTCAAACGCATGATTTTGTATGGTATGATCAAAATCAATGTACATGTTTTTCTCTTAAACGTATATACAAAAGCAGTTCATAAAGTGTTTTATATTATCTCCAGTACTGTGTCTTGTTCCCAATAAAATTATCAAAATTAAAAACTAAGATAATCTAGTTCAATTACATCCTTCAGTGCAACTATAAGGCTGGTTTTTGAAATAATCCTGGCCCACTATTGATTCACTTCCAAGTACAAACGTGTTATAACACCTTAAACATCAGTACTTTATTTGATTAAATACACCGTTGTTTTGTGAGTTAACCTTCAGACCGCGGTGTATCTTTGGCTTGAAAAGTGTGTTTGTGCGTGGAGAGTTCTGTAGTTGGGACATGAAGATTATTCTATAAATAATGTTGTGTTATTGATTTCTACTGTAAAATCTAATTTAAATAAAAACTGACAATAATGACAATTCACTTGCTTAATGTGGCTCACACCATAACATTCGTTGTTTATATTGTCTAGACCACTACTATGTCTGTCGTATCACAGACGGCAGATGAGCCCTTTCATTGGGTGAAAGGCCTCGTTGACACTGGATATGGTAGATGTGATGCGGTTTACATATTGTTACGTCTCCAGTCGTTAATTGATTTTCCGTAACTTCGTTCCGACGAAACTTTAGCGACACAAGTCCTTACTTAATAAAACTGGTTTATTCTTTCTGAATATAACTTTACCGATACACTTATTTTCAACAGTCGCTCTTTTACAAACACTATAACGAACGAACGTTAATTTCAACAATACTTCTTGACTGCAGTTCAATTACTCACTATCTACACACACATTGTCACGTCACGTTGTGACCATCTTTTATATACCAGACTACCCTATATCTAGTAAATGCTAGGGCATTCACCAAGGTACAGGATAGTTCTAGAAACGTGGCGTGACACTAGTCATGTGACCTCGCTGACGCAACAATATTATTCTTAGCTTTCACTCATGAGTTTTTAGAATATCTAAATTAAAACATGTATATTTAAAAATAAAACTTTTAGTACTACTGTAATGCGAGGGTGACACTTCCTTTTTGTTAAAAAAGTGAGGGGAAAATATTACCCGCGCCCCCCATTTAAATTGCGCCTATGCATTCAGACATGACTAATAGTTATCAACCTGTATGAGACTCCTAACCAAAGCTTTTAAGTTGAATTGATACTATGTGGTAAATATGAACTAAATATTTCTAGAACATAATTCGTGTATAAAGTGTCGATCAATCCCACAATTTGATTAAAATAACCCAAGAGTTGGCGGTGGGTGGTGTTAACCAGCTGCCTTCCCTCTAGTCTATTACTTTTAAATGAGAGATAGCTACCATGAGTAGCTTTGCACGTTAATATAGGGTGTTCGAAAAGTCTGTAACCATAGGTGATTTACAGCTTTTCTTATTCTCTCTACACATATAGTAGATTCCGCATGAGAAGGTTGAGTTAATCCTGCTGTGTGTCGTTGCTGCCGAATTTAATGCACGCCATCCAGATAAAGAGACAAACATCACTCACAGTGCTGTTGGAAAGTTGCTAGCTAATTTTAAAGAGACTGGCAGAGTGGATGACAGGGAACGCTCTGGCAGGCCATCCTCAAGTAAAGAGACACGCGTTGCTACTTTGGCCAAGATGAATGCGAGCCTTCGGAAATCTCTCAGAAGAACATCGATGGAACTTGGCATTGCAAAATCGACTATCCATGACATCTTGGTTAAGGCAAAATGGTACCGATACAAAATGCAATTCCTGAACATACTCAGTGAGGATTACCCAGACCGTCGAGTGCAAATGTGTGAATGGTTCATTATATAATGCGAGACAGATCACAACTTCCCTCAAGCTGTTCTTTTCAGCAACGAGGCCAAATTTTATGTAAATGGAGAAGTCAACAAACAGAACTAGATCTCATCAGGATATTTAGTATACTGATCATATATGAAGATAGAGAAACCATAAACTTTGGTTGTACCCTTTTATGTTAATGGGCACTTCGCTGACAACATGGCATTCTGAAAAGCTCTAATAGAACTTAGGAATGAATATAATTTTAATTAAAGTTAGATCTCGCTTAGAATTCGCCTGTTGTTATCTGAAATTTTGCTTAATGTTTTTTTTGAAAAACTGCTCTTCTGTTTCAGTAAGCTAATACAGAAAGCCGATCTCGAAGATAAAGTATGTCTTATTGTTTTTGTTCAAACCGACGTCTCACGTGTGTGACATTTGTGTCACATAAAGTGTTAATTTATTGTGAAAACAACTTTATGTCAGTTTCTTTCATTTTTGATCAAGCAATACTTATTTACAATCCATACTTCGTATCAGATCGAATCTCCCGTTATTGTAGTTTAGTAACATATCTGTTTGTTTTGTGTGTACCTTTAATATTACACATTATTTCGTTTAGTTATGTAGCAGAATTTTTCCAAAGAGAGAAAACTTGGCGTTATTTTCTTATCTTTACATTTAGGAAACGAAATAAAGCAAAGCGTGTTCATCAGTTGTAAAGATATGTCAATCAAATCAGCTGAAAAACGGTTAAACAGATCATTAAGATTGTTTTTTACCCCAAGATCAGATATACTATAAAGGAGAAAAAATACCTATTTGTTTCTAATATTGAACAAAGATAAAAGTATATTTAATTTTTTGTTTTGTTTCCCGCTTCATATTCAGTCGCGCTTCATCATATCTTAATGTATTTAATGTATCTTACATGAAAAAAAATCAGTTTTAGAAAAGAACTTAAATGTATGTATACTAAAAAACTAAGTGACTATAAACCAGTATCGTTTTCTGGTGTTATACATTTAGTTAATCTTATATTAAAATGCTCTGCCACCACTATCTTAAGAGACGTGTGGTCTTTCTTTTTCTTTGCTTCCTACAAAAAACTTGCAGTTGGAGTACTTTTATTTGTAATTACAAATGACAGAACTTGTAATTACAAGTAGCACAACCTCTAATTACAGCTCGCTAACATTATATTGTTTAAGAGCTTCAAACCTTAGCTTGGCCTTTCGTAATTGCTAGAATAGTTAATAAAGCGAGATTAAAAGTTCCGGTATTTGTAATTACAAGTTAGTAAAGTATAATTACTGTAATCAAAAGTTGTTTACAAGTACAAGCTAGTAAACAGTAATTATACGAAGAAACGAGCGACAAACATGTCCTAAGCACGCTTTTATACGATCTCACAGGGTCTCGGTTATAAAAACATTCAGTCGAACCCTGCAGTGATGCTAAACACAGTGATGAACTGCCAAAATTCAGCGACAGTATAGCATGTTAAAGCATTTTGATATGTTTAAAATGTCAAGTTTACATAATGTGTTTACATAAAACTTCAAGTTTATTTGTTTCAGAATTTTCACACCAAAACTTCTCAAAGGACAATATGTACGATATCTCTAATTTTAGATTTATATATTAGAGAGGAAGTAGCTGGTCAACAGCACCTACTGCCAAATCTTGCCTGACCTAAAAGTGAAATTTAATTGTTACTCTTATAGCACTTTCTGGGACCGTGAACCATGCATGATTCACAGTCCGAACACGTTATCCATCTATTTCGCCACGCCTCGACAAAAACTTCAAAAGATGTTGTTTTAAATTGAGATATACGAGTAAGATTCCGTTCTTTTCCTGTTGTCTTCGCTTACAACCCAGCTTAAAGTGGACTTTACGCAGTTTTACATAGCGCGAGAGGTTATTTCCAGTAGGATTGCGCTTAATTGTTCCCAATAGTATTACTTTGTTGTTAAAAAAATTGCTACCAATGTCTAAATGTAAAAGCTTAGGTGACAAATAAATCAACAACAGAGTTCATTCTGTTATTTAGTCTATTGAACCCTGGCAGAAAGTTCAAAACTTAATAGAGAACTTTCCTGCAATGTTTATTTTTAAAAACAAATAGGGAATAAATGGGGAAATAAAACTGTTCATGGGTTTAAATCTTTTACATTAATATAAATTTAATTCACATAAAAAAAAACTTCCATGAAATAATAACCATGTCGTTTACCTTACAGAAGAGTATTAGTGTTTTGTATTTATGCCAAAGCTACTACGGTTATCTGCAGCCATCCCTAATTTTGAACTACTGACCAGATGGAAGGAAGACTAACATTCAAGCTTTCACAGGGTCAGAGGAAGTAGGATTCTACATCACCTTCCCAGTAGATTATGTTATTAACTCAGCAAGAAGTTCTAAACAATTTTATAATATACAGTTTTGTTAATTGCGAACAAAACATAGCTAAATTTTGGTTGTCTGCTGTTGGTAATTATTTTCGTTTCTATTCTCCCCATCTCATCGGTATCACGGCCGGGATCGCCTAGTGATTAGTGTGCCCCGACTGTGAATCCGGTAGTTTATGGTGTGCGTTTCGTTGCCGCAAAAATTCACTCTGCACTTTTGGGCCACGAGAACACTGTAAGAATAGCGTTCAAATCCTATTACTCGGCCAGATAAGAGCAGTCCAACAAGAGTTGGCGACAGATGCTGTTGACTAGCTGCAATTCCTTTAGTCAATCAGTTCAAATTAAGGGCAACTATGCGCAGAAAGCCCTTATGTCGCTTTGAGCGAAAATTCTAAAAAATAACCAAACAAACAAACTCATCAGCATAGAGTTTTTCATAAATCCATTTATGGCAACTCTGACCTGTTCTTGTTTTATGCAACAAGCCTACATTCCTCAAACCTCATCTGTCCGTTTTAGCAGAGTTGAGTAATGGCGTATATACAGACCAATTCAACATACATATTTGTATAAATATGTTGTACTATTCGGGTTATTGCAGCTGACACAGGCGCAGAGTAGACCTCTTGTAAATCCAATAGACGTATGGCAAAATCTATAAAACTAAAATTACATCTTTCTTGAACCAACACTTGGCACATTGCCAGAGTATTTTACGAACCAAGTTACACACACAAGAAGAAAATACCTCACGCTTCTAACCTAATTTTACTCGTGTGAAAAACATGTAAGCTTGATAAACTATCAGCAAAACATTAAATGCGTTGAACTCTTAGCGAGCTAGAAATAAATGTAATGTTGCTTGTCTGAAATTTTTAAAGAACATATTGAAGCAACACAATCGTCCCCCGATGGGACAGCGGTAAGTCTATGGTCAACGCTAAAATAAGGGACATGATTCCCGCGGTGGACACAACAAATGGCACAAAGTGGATTTGCTCTTAAACAAACAATCAAGCAGCATAATCACGAGCAGATAATCTGTGTTAAAGGTGCTTACTGATTAAGCTTACAAGAAATTTAAAGAGCTCTTTATGTGTGAAATCAGAATTAAATACTGTGTCTGACTTATTATTAGTTATTTATTTAAACGCGACTAAAAAATAAAGAACATTCGTGTGAAATTCTACGAATGTTCGACCTGTTACTATTGTAATTATGTTCCACAATTTTGTGATATGATTTTCGATGCATGTAGGACTGGATAAACCAGACGGCAGAGGAGGCTGTTGCCTATGAGCCCACGTTGTCAAGGGGTCTAAAGTGATTATGTTTTGTTTTTTAAAACAGTTTGCTCATATAATATTTTAAGTTAGAAACTGTAGTATTTTGAAATCATCATATCTGGTAAAAAGTTGTTTCACTCAGTTAAATTTCTAGCAGAAAAAAAAAAAAGATGGCTTAGGATAAATGGGTGCCCGCAAAGAGTAGATCTGTTGTTTAAAACCGGCCTGTAAAAGTTTATTACATAAACCATTTACTTGTGATAGTTCTAAACCATACTGTCATATTTTGTGAATGAGTTATATATAATACTCTATTATAAATTATCCAAATATATATCAGTGTTTTAATGTCGTTATAAGTTTTTGTTTCTTAAGCATAACATGAAATTCTTTTTCAAGAATGCTTTAAAAATAACCCGAAAAGCTATTATTAGGCTATACATCTGCCCACTTAAACTCGGTAGCACTGGTTTGTTTG
>NW_013667609.1:132496-137015 GCF_000517525.1 Limulus polyphemus
TATAACGCCTCCACGGCTGAAAGGGCTGCTCGTTCGGTGGGACGGGGATTCGAACCCGAGACCCTCAGATTGCGAATCGAGCGCCTTATCCACCTGGCAGGTAGCACTGGTACACCGATAGCTAAAAGTTCAGATATATTGTACATATAAAGGTTAAGGAATACGGTAGTTTAGATTCTTAAACCAGTTTATTACACAAGATAGGCACAAGCCCGTGTACTTTGTTTACGTAAATAGAGTAGACGTAATTTAAAACTGAATACTTGTTTTGAACAGTACGAAGGAGATGGGCCGATATTGAAATTCTGAAATAAAATAGATTATATTTCTGAACTTGAACCAATTTGAAAAGACACACTTTTAAATTCAGACGTTTAGTAACCAGATAAATCAAACTGCAAATTAATGTGTTATATTTTAAAAATATTACGGTATCATTACTGAAGATATCTACGTTAATATAAGAAAATTCATAAATATAGTTTGGCCATTCAGAGAGATTGTCTTATTTGAGATCCTTCAATTACATTTTTGCTATCGTGTTTTTATTGGGTTTTAAAAACATTTAACTACAAAGGAGTTTACGTTAAAATATATAGATTTCAATTTGTGAATCAAATGAGACAACTAAGATATTTATTTTTTACTAGATATTGAACTAGTGTGGCCTAGTGACTAGCGAACTAATCGAATTGTGACTCAGATAATTCATGGTTCACATTCCGCTGCCACAAAAGCACCTTCCGTACTACCAGGTCGTGGGTGTGCTACAAGATTAATGGTCCAATTTCTCAAATAAGAGTAGCCCAATAGTTGGCAGTGAGTACTGTTGACCAGTTACTTTCCTTCTTGTCTATAAGTTCTAAATGACAGAAAGGTATGCGTAGATAGCTCTTTGTGTAGCTTTGTGCGAAAATTCTAAACAAACTGGATCGATGAAATACGTAAAAGTAATACTGATGATACTTATAAAAATACTGTTGCTAAAAATATAATTTTAAGTCTGTTTTTCTTAAGTTATATTTAGTTTGAAAACAATCTTATTACAGTCAACAGACATTTATAATTAAACTGACGGTTTAAGTTACTTAGAGACTAACTTCTTCCCTTTCCATCTTCATCGTTATATGTTATTCTAGGCATGTTTATAACACTCTTTGTATTTTAATCACGTTAACTGTTTTTTATCATATTGATGATAAACATGCACACACACATTACATTTCCTATTGAATGTTATAACAATCTATAATTAACTGATTTTTATTAGTACGCTGGTTCGTGAATGAAACGCACAATGCAAAATGACAGCTTATCTTCAGTTAGCTTGTTCAGATTATGCAAATTTTCAGAACTTATATTCAAGGTTGATTATTGTCGATTTGATGAAGATGTTATTAGGAGAGCCTTAATGAGTTATCACAGTCAGGAACTGTTTAACGAAGCTTCCCAAAGCACTAAGCCAGTATTTTGTACTCATGGCAAAGCTATTAAGGCTCTTTACCATTGTTCCTAATTTTGAACTACTAAGGAATGAGTTGTCACTCTTATAACACATATAATTTGTGGTATCGCTTGGATTCGAACCTGGCTTGCTTGCTCCGAAATCCTGAGCTGTACCACAGCGCCAACCCGCGCCCCAACTTCTAGGAGACACCTTACTATAAACAGTGTAGGCAATCTACTGTTATTTAAAATATGTGAACATTAAAACAAAGAAATAAAATATGTGAACTTAAACCTTAGAGAAAAAGAGAAACTGACTTCATCTCTTCTTCTTTGTCTCATAAAATTTAAGCCTAAATGATTTAACTGTTACTTCAAATGAATGATTGAAATATAGACAGTTTGGTTGTACCTAAGCACAAAGCTACACAATCCGGTTTCTAGTGTTATACGTCTGCAGACCAACCGCTTACCCTACCTGAAGCATATCCATCGATAACATACTTGTAGGAGCGTTATATCGTATTCTCTGTTGAAGCATATTTTAATAGCATGTATTTGTAGAAGTGTTATACCTTATCTTATCTGAAGCTTTGATAACACATATTTCTGGAAATGTTATGTTTCATTTTCTCTTGTAGCCCATACTTTGACAACATATATTTCCAGAATTGTTATGTTTCATTTTCTCTTGTAGCCCATACTTTGACAACATATATTTCCAGAATTGTTATGTTTCATTTTCTCTTGTAGCCCATACTTTGACAACATATATTTCCAGAATTGTTATGTTTTATTTTCTCTTGATGCCATACTTCGATAACATATATCTGCAAAAGGACTGCACTTTCTTTCAGGATAAAAGAAGTTTGTAAAAAATGTTATGCCCTGATCAAATGTTTTAAGAACGCAAGTGATTGTATCTCGATAATACCCACTGTTTCTCGTACTACAATTGAAGAGAGTTAAGTATATTATATTGATACGTCGTATAGTGAAAAGTATCCTAAACAAGCAAAACCCTAATGAGTACATATATCTAATCTAATCGACTAACAGCTTATAACTTCTTTAAAGGCATCTGAGGTATGTGCCATGAAACCATTTGCATGCTGTTTTTTATGCATTCCTAAAAGATGTTACAGATATACCCACAGAAATATCACATTACCCTTGTCAGCTTGGGTGGCTATCAGCCTGCTTCTCAAGACACTTGAAGACATACAGCAGTAGCTAGAAACGTAATACAGGGTAGCCTTAGAGACTAGGACAATAATTAGGTTAGGGGTCATCTACTGCACCTGTGATGATTTATATATATGTATGAATAAAAAAAACTAAACCAAGGTATAACCAGTGACAAGGAACCACTTGATTCAGTTTTAATACAGAGGATAACCTATTTTCTTTCAATTTTCACATTATTAGCTTTCACCTAAATGGTTTGTTTAAAGGTTTGACACAGATACAGCGGTATTCAAACCCACTCATTCTACTTTTACTCAATATATTTGCGGTGATAGTTTTATCTTATAAAATAATATCAAGGAAAAGTATGACTTATGCCGTAGCGTCTATCGATACTCAGGAAAATTATGATTTATGTCGTAGCGTCTATCGATACTAAGGAAAAGTATGATTTATGTCGTAGCGTCTATCGATACTAAGGAAAATTATGATTTATGTCGTAGCGTCTATCGATACTAAGGAAAAGTATGATTTATGTCGTAGCGTCTATCGATACTAAGGAAAAGTATGATTTATGTCGTAGCGTCTATCGATACTAAGGAAAAGTATGATTTATGTCGTAGCGTCTATCGATACTAAGGAAAAGTATGATTTATGTCGTAGCGTCTATCGATACTAAGGAAAAGTATGACTTATGTCGTAGCGTCTATCGATACTAAGGAAAAGTATGATTTATATCGTAGCGTCTATGGAACTATTTCCAAAGAAAAAAATATCATTCAGTGTGCGTGTTTTGTTATAGCAAAGCCACATCGGCTATCTGCCGTGTCCACCAATGGGAATCGAACCCCTGATTCCGAAGACTTACTACTGTCCCACCGGGGGAACATTAATCAGAATGTAAATTAATAAATTTCAGTGAAGGTGGTAAACTTTAGAACCGATTTTACCATATTTTGGACACATTGAACGCCAACAACAAAGTATAAGAAAAGTGGATGGCAAAAACCATATTTACCAGAAAGAAAACGAGTCAGATATTTGAATTTGGCATTTTCAACCAGAACGGCACTTTATACAGCATATGAGCAAAACGGCTAGATCAGAGACCTCAGGGTTCAATCATAGTCATCCTGATTTAGAACTGCTGATCCGAGAAAGTACAACCAAGCATTAGTCTGCACGACTGTTCTTAACCATACAGCTGGTTTGACTGTCACAACAATAACAATTCAACGGCTGAAAATGCAGGACTTTGCAATGGCATATCACGGCTCGAACTTTGGACATTTCGAGATGTATCCCGGCACAATAACTTATAGGCTATGCCCCGCCCATTTTTCCATGAATAGAAGTTTAACATACATATATATGGGTATATTTTACAATAAAAGGGCTATTTTTGGGCACGGTGTTTGAATTAGATTACATTACTAGGGTGAGTTTTCCAAAATATGGGAAAAGCATTGTTCTTTCTCAACGTTGATTTAAAAAAATTCCATATCAATTCAGTGCTGCAAAATAATATATATATAAAAGAGGAAGTTCTTTTATTTTGTTCGCTAAAGGAAACCAAACGGATGAACTTACAAATTTTAAAATAACTTCATATAAATAACAGTTTTTCACAAGAAATTTAATGGTGCTATTTATTTTGTATTTGGTGTAGTATTTAATGACGAAATTGGAAATTAATGATTATCGCGCCATTTTTTTGTAATAAACATACAACAATATATTTACAACAGAAATTAAATGATGAGATGAAAATGTGTTGTAACGGTGCGTAGAAAGAACATAAATAAAATGGACCTACAATATTATTGACTATTTGCAAATAGTAACTATGGAGACGAGGTAATAAAATAAAAATCAAGTCGAGAAC
>NW_013667609.1:137225-138291 GCF_000517525.1 Limulus polyphemus
ATTAAAATCGTAAGATGACAAAAACAAGATCTTGAAGAATCTCTCTATTTTTTACAGGAAATTTAATGGCGCTATTTATTTTATATTTGGTATAGTATTTAATAACGAAATTGACAATTAATTATTATTGCGCCATTTTTTTTGTAATACATTTTTTTGACCATGACAACAAAGTCATTATATCTACAATCAGCACAGTGGTCCAAAGCATTAATGAATAACAGAAAAAGTATTTACTAACTTTAGTTATCACTACAAAGACTTTACTTGGTTGTGTGAAAGAGTAATATTGGCACCGGAAAATGTGACAGTTAATTCTATCAACCAACAACTACTTCAAAATATTCCAGGGAATCCTTATATTTACAAATCAGTTGATACAGTTATCGATCAAAATGAAGTTGTCAACTATCCAACTGAGTTTCTAAATTTTTTGGAATTTCCAGGATTGCCTCCTCATCAACTACAACTTAAAGTTGGAGCTCCTATAATGCTTCTACAAAATTTAGATCAGCCTAAGCTCTGCAATGGTACCAGATTAATAATAAAGGCATTACAGCCTCATGTCATTGAAGCACAAATTCAAACTGGTTGTGGCAAGGGTGAAGATACGTTTATACCTAGGATACCTCTAATAACATCAGAGATGCCGTTTCAGTTTAGGCACTTACAATTTCCAGTGAGTTTAAGTTTTGTCATGTCGATCAACAAATCACAGGGACAAACAGTGAAAATTGCTGGGCTACAATTACAAGAAGACTGCTTCTCTCATGGTCAACTGTATGTAGGATGCTCTAGAGTAGGAACAGCTAACAATCTTTATGTATACTCTCCTTTTGGAAAAAACATGCAATGTTGTATATAAAGAAGTATTGTACATACAGCTTTGTTTGATTAAATGCTTTTTTATTTCTCGCATTACAGCTCTTGTCTAATTACTGAATAATTTGCTGAAAAAAATACTGATCTGTACATTTCAAATCTAAATTTTCACCGTGCAACGCCGGGTAACTCAGCTAGTATATATATATATATATATGTGTGTGTGTGTGTGTGTGTGTGTGTG
>NW_013667609.1:138578-143524 GCF_000517525.1 Limulus polyphemus
CAGCTAGTATATATATATATATATATGTGTGTGTGTGTGTGTGTGTGTGTGTATACAGATTTACAAATCACAATAGAAAAACTTTTCAGAGTCAAGAAATATTATCAAATGTAACTTTTTTCCTGCATATTTAAAAGTTTAAAATTAGCTATACTTGCACATTGATAAAATTGCTGTTAACTATAGCGAAGTTCGGCTACATTAAACCGTTATCATATTCCTAAGCATAGCCCAGAGTTTATATGGTTCTTCCTGTAGTAATGAGTTTGCTTTCGATAATAATATACGTCTAAATAACTGTAGACAACCAGCTCTGTTAAATCATCAGGTAGCAATAATTATGAAACAGACTAACATTTCGCTAGCCAGGTCTTAGCTCCGTGAGAAATACTAACGAAAGGATAGCTCGAACTGATGTTAACAAAAATTACATCATGTTATCATTAGACAGGCTTTTTTCATAATTATGCAAGTGTTTTTCATGTAACCTGTGTTGAAATATCATTCTAGAACAACTGCTAAACATTGGAAGAAACCTTGTACACACACACAAGTTATGACTGAGCCAAGCATATACAGACCCGGAAAAATTGTAATTTCATTAAAAATATAATTTTCTCATATAAAGTTAAACAAAAAATCCACAGAAAAGGGTAACACAATTGTTAAACTACTTAATAATGGGTTAACGATGATAATGAGTTTTACATTTAAATGTAATTACTAATATTTCAATAATTGTGGTTTTCTTATAGCAAAGCCACATCGGGCTATCTGCTGTGTCCACCGAGGGAAATCGAACCCCTGATTTTAGCGTTCTAAATCCGTAGACTTACCGCTGTACCAGCGGGGGACATTTCAATAAGACGCTTTAAAACTTACCAGCGTAATATCTGCTTAAATTTCCAATTTAACAACAGATTTTTTTCATAGCGAAGCCAGAATGAGCTATCTGCTGTGTCCATCGAGGAGAATCGAACCCCTGATTTTGGCGTTGTAAATCCGTAGACTTACCGCTGTCCCACCGAAGAACTTTAACAACGCCGTATAAGCCTTATTTCAATCTTCAGTGAATAATGTGCTTAAGTTCACACATGTGACGCTTTCTCGCTCAAAATATACTGGATTCTGCAATCTCGTGCAGTCTATATACCAAATATACATGCAATCTAATAAGGATTTCAGATCTAAAAACGACACAAGATTTTCAAAAACGAACGTCAAGAGGCTTTAGTGATATTAACACCTTCAAGGAAATTGAGTACTACACTTTGATCGTGGAAATTTACTCGCAAATAAAATGTGTGTTTCGCTGTGCAATGACAAAAGCCGTAATTTAACAAGGTCTATTAATCATAAATTCACCCCTCTTATAAAACTATTCATTTGCATTAAATTTAGTTTTAACTTCAAACTGATCGATAACCATAAGGAATTTCTCTTTTCAAGGTCATATGGAAATATTTTCATGTTTTCTAAGTAATGATAATGTCTAGGGCTAAATTGATCAAGACTTTTGTGCATGCTGACTATAAGTAGCACGATTGTGCTTCCTTATAGAATAAAACTTTTCAAGACTCACAAACAAGACTAAAGTTTTCAAGGTTATAAAGCAAACCATCTTATAGGTTTGTAAAGTATTTGATTGTGCACCACGTGAACTTAGCCATCTTAGGTTTGCCCACGCTTACACTTTGTATTTCAGTGGACTTTGCTCATATTACACGTAATCGCAAGCTTTCCTTATCGATATGCCATTGATATGCAAGTGCTCCCAAGAAGATAAATCTAACATTACTAGGATATGGATGACTGAAGTCTGTATACAGACCAACTCACGCACATATATCCACGATAATACACAAATTTTAATAAGCTTAAACAGGTAAACAATTAACGAATATTATTTCACACAATTAGCTTTCATTATTAACTTTGTCTATCATATATGATACGAGAATCATTAACTTTACCAAGATATGGATCTTCAGAACCTTCGTGGCAACAGATAAATGAGTTTTACTTTAGAAGGAATTGCGGAGTCAGGTCAAGTATGTTTGTTTGTTTATTTTTTGAATTTCGCACAAAGCTACACGAGGGCTATCTGCGCTAGCCGTCCCTAATTTTGCAGTGTAAGACTAGAGGGAAGGCAGCTAGTCATCACCACCCACCGCCAACTCTTGGGCTACTCTTTTACCAACGAATAGTGGGATTGACCGTCACATTATAACGCCCCCACGGGTGAAAGGGAGAGCATGTTTGGTGTGACGGGGATTCGAACCCGCGACCCTCAGATTGCGAGTCGAGCGCCCTAACCACCTGGCCATGCCGGGCGGTCAAGTATGTGTTAATTAAAGTTCTGAGTCTGAAAGCAACTTTTCATAGACAGGGGTTTAAGTTTAAGCATCACAGATGATATTACAGTAATCACAATACAGACAAAATAGACATAACTTTTTCTTTTTCCGGACTTCCTCATAAATGTATAGATGTTACACGAGCTAAAGACATACAGAAAATGTTTCTTTTGTTTTATTCACATTCACAGATACATGTTGTACATATTTACATGTGATTTCCTTCTTAAGCCTAATAAAAATCATAGAGGGGCCAGTCTTGGTCATCTGGTTATCCAGTATTTCAGAAGAACAGCTATAAATATGATAAGTCGAAAACGTCGACCGCCCAGCTGACCCCATTTCCCTCAAATTATCGATTTCCTTAATTACTTCCCTGAATTTCTGGCTCCACACATTCTCATCCCAGTCAGCTAGTTGTAGTGCTCGCTGTTTGTGAAGACGGGTATCTTAGGAGATTCATTAGTTCCAATTTATCCACCAGTCGATGAAAGTTTCACTGGTAGGTTCTAACTGTCATTGTTTCAAGTAAGCTTGAGAGTAACCTCTCCCACTCTTGAGCTGATGAGAATACTTAACGTCATAGACAAGCCAATATTTAAGAGATTGTTGTTGTTCTTATGTTCGTGATTCGGGCACTGCTGTAGTAATAGTACAGTAGTTTTAGTGAAGCATCCAGTAGTAGCAATTAGCCGTGCAGGCAGTATTTTGTAACTAACGAACAAATAACAGGATTTCCCCACAACTCGTCATCAGACCAGTACCTTACATTGGGATGAGTTTATTTCGTTTACATATATCATGACAGATACTCAAATTCTCGCAATTATTATGGTGCTCAGTTTTTACCAGTCAATACCATGAAACAGGACACTCCTTGACAGACAGCTCTGTTCTTCCTATAGTATTCTAGGTAATCTCGACTGTGGTTAGATGAGTATCACCTCAATTCTATTAGTAATGGTTTTTATTTTGCTAGTGCTTTTGTTTTGTGTAACCGTCTCGATTTTCATCTCTTCATATACTATACTTAACTATCATAATCACAAGCAGAAATTTAAATTACAGAAACTTGGATGACGACAATAACCTAACTACAAAAATAAAAAAGGTAAAAAAATTACATCAAATTCATGATTTGAATGAATTGGTAGCATAATCAAATTACTTTATCATATATAAAACAACGTATACAGTGATAAATATATGTGATCTCTAAAACTGGTAACTATAAAAGTATTATTAAGGACTTGTTTGTGAAATAAGTATAAATGTATACATTTACTGGACTTGTATTTACTTTTACACACACACTAAACTACTCTGAAAGTGGTCGGCTGATTTTCTGAATCAACAATGATAATAGATTTGCATAAACATATAATATTTTGTCAAGAAAATGGCGTTTATTTGAAACTATGTATCATTTACTTAGTTGAATGTTTCTTTACTGCTCATTCGCAAATATATGGCTTTTATTGGTCACTAGCTGAGTTACCCGGTGAAAATTTAGATTTGAAATGTATAGACCAGTATTTTTTTCAGCAAATTATTCAGTAAGTAGACAAAATCTATGATGCGAGAAATAAAAAAGCATGTAATCAAACAAAGCTTTATTTGAAATTAGATCGTGTTTGAGCTTGTCTTGTTCTTTGAGCCTGAAGTCGTACATCATGTTGCCCTTCTGTTTCTTGCTCTCTGTAAGTTACTTGTCTTAATTTTTGTGCTTGAAGTCTGGTTTGACGTTGTTCAGAAGTTTCTTGTTGTCTATATCCAGCCTGCCTTGATGATTCTGACTGAACTCTGGCTTTGTGCTGTTCAACAGTTTCTTGCTGTCTTTGAGTAGCCTGCCTTTCAGCTTGAGCTCGAAGTCAAACTTTACGTTGTTACAAAGTCTCTTCCTGTATTTGAGCAGCTTATCTTACAGCTTGTGCTTGAAGTCTTTGATTGCGTTCTTCTTCTGTTTCAGCTGTTCTTTGTGCTTGCATTCTTTTAGCGGCAGAATACTTTCCATAGAAAGGGCGTTTCTTGGGTGGCATAATCACCTGTATCACTAAATAATAATTTGCAATTCACAAAGTTACTAAATCACTTATGAAACCACTTAGCACTATTTAAAGAAAACTGTTTTTGTAAATACTGAATTGACAGCAAGATGATCTGAGAGTCTCCCGCCATAATGCTTTCTATGTGCAGAACGTGCTTATGTTTGTATGTTTATTACAAAAAAATGGCGCAATAATCAATTTCGTCATTAAATACTACACCAAATACAAAATAAGTAGCACCATTAAATTTCTTGTAAAAAACCGTTATTTATATGAAGTTATTTTAAAATTTCTAAGTTCAACCGTTTTGTTTCCTATAGCGAACAAAATAAAGAAACTTCCTCTCTTATACATATAGATTTACTAAACGCTAGGCTGGCTTTTACGAAAAATTATGTTTAAACGACAAGAAAAATCTTATAATGTATTCAATAAAATATTTACAGGATATTTTTGCAGTGTATTTTACATATTGTAACGAATTTGTTGTTATGTATTTATTTTAATATGAACGTTGTTTAGATCAAGTTTATATTTAGAA
>NW_013667609.1:144524-145104 GCF_000517525.1 Limulus polyphemus
ATATATATACGTAAACGCTTTAATCAGTATTGTTCCGTAAGACTGAATGTTCTAGAAAACATTCCCACAGCTATAAATATAACTAACGCGACGCGCCAAGAGAGTGTCTATTATTAGTTCGCTATATATCGGTGTGATATAAAACTTCGAAAGCTAAGGCTGTGATTGTTATAACGCTTATCAATCGAAAAACTAAAGATATCTGACCAGGAATATTTATAAATTTCGAACATTATAAATCGTTTAACTTCAGTGGATTCTCATCGGACATTAGTAATTTTACGAAGACATATAAATTCACCGTGGAAAACCTAGTGTGTGTGTGTGTGTGGCCAAGGACAAAGCGAGCTAGCTTCCCAGCGGATTGTATCTACATCAACTCGTAATTAACTCGCTCAATTTGAACCCCCGATAAGATATCAAGGAGGTTCTAGACTAAAAAGAAAACTTTATATTGTTTGTAAGTTTGTGAAACTTTTATTTATAAATCATTGTTTGTAGTAACTATTTGTTATTGTAATTGTTATTGTAAATTGTATTGTTGTGTGTATATTAAAACGTATTTGTGTTAAAAACGAAG
>NW_013667609.1:145382-162774 GCF_000517525.1 Limulus polyphemus
AACGAAGATGGTGTGTATCAATATTGTTGGCAAATATTGTAAATTGACTAAAATATCGGCATATATTTAAATATTAAATCCAAAATACAATTTAACTACTAAATTTAAATTATCAGTTAACTCAGCTTAGCACTGTTCGAAATTCTAATACGTAACAATATTCTTTGACTTTTTGCCGAGTAACACAAGACTGGAGTCGGTTTAACGTTGATATTTTATGTAGCTATTTCGCTTCTATAATTAAAATGAAATTATTTCAAGCTTTTGAGACAAAGTTAAGCGACCTTATTACCGAACCTTGTCATAACTGATGAAGTATGTCACGATGTACAAACTGTTAGAAGAAATGGCACGTGACAGAATAACGCCTCCTGTACTGAAGTGATAAAATATAATTATTTTTGTTCACAAATCTCTAAAAAATACAACTACTACTCAACTTCGTTCATAGTTCAGCCATTTTGTCGTCGTGAGTTTGTATAAGCTATACCCTTAACTATTCTTTTTTTGTTTATACAAGTAGAATATATATTTGTTAAGATAAGAATTTCTGATTGCGTTAGAAAAAGTACACGTATACATTATAAATTTGAGTGTAGCATATATTGCACTTGATAATTTTATTTACAATCCACATCTTGTTTGATCAGACCTGGTTTCAGTCGACAGTACCAGTTCAGCATACTGTATCAACATTCAGTTAAGGAAAGATCAAACAAATCAAGCATTCAAAGAACAAAAGGGTGTGTTTTTTCGCAGCAAAGCGACAATGGGCTATCTGCTATGTCCACGGAGGGGAATCGAACCCTTGACTTTAGCGTTATAAATCCGTAGATTTACCGTTTTAACAACGGAGGATGCAAAGAAGGGCTTCTTATAGCATTTGTTTTTAACGGAGACTTTACCTGTGATAGGAAATATTTATAGTGTGCATGTATCAAAATATATCTTTCTTTGTTTAATACTTAATGGGACCGAGGGTGGCCTAGTGGTTAATGTGGCGAGCTGTATGCTCGAGAGTCCACGATACAAATCCTGTTGCTTTAAAATCTCGCACCGCAAGGGGAATGTGAGTGCGTGATAAGAGTGACGTCAAATCCCATTATGCAATTACAGCATCACAAGAGTTGCTTGTGGTTGCTGTTGTTTAGCTGCCTTTCCTCTAGTCCAGTGTTTCTTAACCACCGGTCCGTCATAACCAATTTTTCTGTTCGTAAACAAGCTTAGCAAGATGTTACAATGTAGTGCTTAAGATGCTAATAATTATCCAGAATTGGCCTCTTTCTATGATATATTTTGGTTTTCTACAGAAATAAGATATCCCACTGAAACAAACGTACAAAAGTTGAAATAATATTCATATGTAAATCATAATGGTTTTTCGTTGAACTTGCATTTAAGTAGTTCGCGGCCCCTCAGTGGCACAGTGGTATGTCTGCGGACTTATACTGCTAGAAACCGGGTTTTGATACCCGTGGTGGGTAGAGCACAGATAGCCCTTTGTGTAGCTTTGTGCTTAATAACAAACAAGTAGTTCGCGACAGTTTAGGGAAGTAGAGCTCTGGTTCCAAAAAGATTGAGAAACGCTGCTCTAGTCTGTCACTTCAAAATTAGAAACGGCTAATACAGAAATTTCTTCAGTAGCTTTGCACAGATTTTTGAAGCGCAGTGGGTTATCTGCGCTCTGTCCGCCGCGAGGAATCGAATCTAGATTTTAGCATTGTAAGTCTGAAAAGTTATCGCCGACTACCCGGAGGACTATTCGAACCAAACAAACAAACAATATATACCTGTATATTGCAGTCATCCTTAGTTAACTAAGATGATAATTAATCAAAATTAAAAAGTACATTAATAAGAAAAAAAATTTCGCCACAATGATATATTACATCTACTTTTGTATTTATCATATACTTAAACGTAGCTAGACTTTCATCACAAAATATCTATAACATGAAAATGTCAACATGTCTTATCACAATGTCAACAAACATTACTTCTTTTTATTTCAATTATAGATAGGTTTCGCTAAATTATTAGGAACGGTTCTGCACGCTTTCCCGCGCAATGGACAAAGCGATAGCCCTCTTTGTAGGGCCTGGCATGGCCAGGTGGTTAGGGCACTCGATTCGCAATCTGCGGGTTCGAATCTCCGTCACACCAAACATGTTCGCCCTTTCAGCCGTGGGGGCGTTACAATGTTACGGTCAATCCCACTATTCGTTGGTAAAAGAGTAGCCCAAGAGTTGGCGGTGGGTGGTGATGACTAGCTGCCTCCCCTCTAGTCGTACACTGCAAAATTAAGGACGGCTAGCGCAGATAGCCCTCGTGTAGCTTTGCGCGAAATTCATAACAAACCCTCTTTGCAACACTCTTGTTTATCCAATTGCTTAAATTATTAAGTTCAACATGGACAGAGCTTTGTAAAAAAAAGTCACGAATATTGTATAAGTGATGCCGGCAAGGTAAAAACATTAACTTAAGTTAATGTTGATATTTTGCATGATGATTATGAAAGAATTGTAAGCTACATCAGGAAATAATTAGTTTACTGTAGAAAATATTGAAAGTTTCAGTTTGTTTCTCTAATAAAATATAAAACAAAGAAAAAAGGTTTGTTTGTAATTAAGCACAAAGCTACACAATGGGCTATCTGTGCTCTACCCACCACGGGTATCGAAACCCGGTTTCTAGCGGTATAAGTCCGCAGACATAGCGCTGTGCCACTGGGGGCCAAAGAAAAAAGATTATCAATCATGACACAAGTAAAATTAAAACGTATTTTAAAGACGTAATTTTATTTATTCAAAGTATAAACGATCACAAGTACCACCCCTTACCCCCAAATACATGTTCTAATCATTCTATATAGTAACCATTTCGACGTACACTATACGTTGAAAAGTTTTGAAACTGTTCTCGAGATTGGAGATGATATAAAAATTAACACGCTTATAATAAAGTTTATAGATTATAACAAAGACTAAATCATGTAACTGATACATACAAATGCAAACATTATCTAATAATTTTCCCGAAACATTAACTAGATTTATCAAAGTGACCAAATAGTAGCCCAATAACAACTTTATAAATTAAAAATAACTTGGATATTTCATACAACGTGGTCGAGAGATCATGGTTAGGGGCTATTTTGTTATAATAGACCAAGAGATTTATAGTCGCAGGTACAATGCGTAAATAATTACATTTCACTTACTTAATCTATTGATAGTTGGTACCATAACAACTGTTGTTCGTGACACTGATGATATAAATAGTACCTAGACCACTGTTATGTCTGTCGTATCTCAGGTGGCCTGATTAGTCCTGGTATAGGGCGAAAGAGTTCGTCGGCACTAGGTATGGCAGATGCAGTATGGGTGACACATCATTATATATTCTTTTTTGCTTTCCACTCTTAAGTTCTGAAAAGTACGGTGTCCTACAAAGATACATCGTACCTTCTGGTGTTAGAAGTACTACCGAAGTTTCATTTTCCAATAGGAGAACGATCCGGGACATACGTCTAAACTATGTTTTAGCTCTATTAACACAACTTACGGAATGAAATCAATACACATGTGAAACCTATGATGAGAAACAATGTAACTCGATTATGTCAATTTATTCAGTCTGGAATTCTCTAATATCTGAACATTTTGATAAGCTTACTGACAGAGTAATGCGAATACGCAGAGCTGTTATTAAGACTAAAATATTTTAATTTGATTAATCTAATATTAAAGTGAAAATTAATAGTTTATGGTCGCTTATGTATGAGCCCAATTAAATATTTGGCATTTGTTATTATACTAATCAGCAATTTTCATATATGTGTTTATATTGACTGTATCTGCAACCCGAAATGGCGGCACCGAACAAACTTTGAATACTGTTCTAATTCCAGACAAAGGTATACTTGTATGATAATTTTTCTTTTTCCATTATATAATATTATGCCCTTGCGTTATTTAAGTGGGATCATTTATTCCAGTAAGGTCTGGTAGGAGAAGAGGTTTTGGTTTCTTAATATTAATTCAACACCTTACGAGTATGGCATTACCAGATTCAATATGATGTAGTTATATCTCATGGATAAATTCTGTAATTGCAATTACTATTCGATATAATTCCTCAGATTTCTAATTTATGCTGGGTGCAAGACCATCAATTTGGCGAATAAACTGTTGTTTATCTTCATATATACACGATTTCTATTCATTTCTATCAATACTTCTTGAACCTACGTGTTTTTCTAACATCATGATAAGATTTTCTCAATAACACATTTGACAAAGACATTAAAGAATGAAAAATTCAAAGTAGCACAAAAAACTAGTCGCAAGAAAACTCTTTTATAGATAGACAGAAAAAAGTATTACTAATTTTATTGGATTTCTATCTATGAATTTAAACAAGTTTAATGTGAACTGTATTCTAGTTTTGCTTAGGTATTTACATGGGAGCGAGAGGTTGAGGAAATGCAAATTAATTCTAATCTTGTCTACCAAATTTTTTCACAAACTGACTTTTCGTGGCGATTTTAATTTCTGTATTCAAAAAGCAATTTGTTTGATTCTGCTGCCATCAATATTCAAAATAGTTTTTGTCTGTTTACTCGGACGCAAAAAAAAGCAGTATATTTACAAATATACGTAAATAAAAAGTCAAAAATAATGATTTCTAAAGCTTAAAAATCGTTTTAGTTCAGTCTTATTTCAATGTATGGAATGTAAGGTTTATTTTTCCTCATGTAGAAGTTTAATGTGATAATAAAAGCGCTAATAGATGATCAATGCCATGTCAGAACCCTTATTTTTCCAATATATCTCAAATTACAAACAAAAATCATTTTGTACCAATTGTTGGATTACAGAAATGCTATCCGATAGGTTTGACACATTATTATATTAGTGGTTATATTTAAATATCTATTTGTAGCTTTCAACTTCTGTTTAAAAAAATCACCAAGGTAATATTGCACATTTTATTTTATTTTTGTATGGTTTCGACACAAAGTTTGATTTCACCTCTACACTGGACCAGGCGTTGACAAACGTTAAGCACAAAGTCTGATTTCACCTCTACACTGGACCAGGCGTTGACAAACGTTAAGCACAAAGTCTGATTTCACTTCTACACTGGACCAGGCGTTGACAAACGTTAAGCACAAAGTCTGATTTCACCTCTACACTGGACCAGGCGTTGACAAACGTTAAGCACAAAGTCTGATTTCACCTCTACACTGGACCAGGCGTTGACAAACGTTAAGCGTGCCCGAACTACGAATCCGAGGATTTGAAGTTCGCAATTTATTCCGTAAAGATGAGCTCCACACTTTTGAGGCCGTGGATGTGCTATAAGAGTTACAATTAAATTCCATTATTTGATCAGGCTTGAGGAGCTTAACAGTTGGCGGTGAGTGCTGTTGGCTATTTGCCTTCCTTTTTGCGCATCAGTTCAAAATTAGGGATGGCTAGGCAAAAATAACCCTTGTTTATTTTTGGCTGAAATTCTGAGAAAAAAAAACTACATTATTACTTTCAAAGTGTGATTTGAAGTAATAAACGTAATATACTAGCAGGTGCCTGTTGAAACAATTAAACGGTAATTTTCCTAAAAATAGTGATGAATAAATAAAAAAAAAGTACAGTTAACCAAATGCCTTGGACCATAAGGTATGCGAAGTATAGTTGTCTAGTGGGCCATTTACAACTGTATTTTATCATTTCATGTGTTATTTCAATAAGGAAAATTGAAGTGTGTTTGTTTTTAAGCAAAGAAGACTGACTATAATGTATTGTCGGCAAAAAATGTTTGGGTTTTCATGCAGAGAGCTAAAGCTCGCTAAGTAGTCACGTGAATTTTTCCGCTGGATGCTACCGTTCCTTGTCACATTCAGAACGCAAGAAAAAAACAGCTATCGAAGTGAACACTTTTTGACAGTTGTCATTTCTATATGAAATGCCAAAAGGGAGATACTCAATTTAATTCATATACGTTGTTTTATACAAACTGAACAACAACAAATATTACGAAAACACATTTCTTTCTTTATACATTATTCCCATTCATGCTCCGGTCTTCTGAGTATATATTTCAATCCATCAACGGAGGAAATCCTTTTTTTGTTGTTGAAATTCCCTCACACACACACACACAAATAATTTGTTCTTGGTAAGTTTTCCTTCTCAGATTGACCATTAATCCCATATCAAAGTGATGGATCGATATGAAATTTTAGATATTATAAAAAAATCAATAATGTTCCTGTAATGTACTCTTGAAAATAAACATTTTAATATATATAACTTATTTTTCCTACGATTCAGGAGATAGAGGGTGACAGACATTTGTTTGGCTATTATATACGTAGAAAACTACGACGAGCTGAAATCGCACAGTCCTTTTATTGTAGTGTATTAAAACACTCTCATCTTTAAAATGAATCCTGGTAAAAATAATAAAAAAGCACCCATAGTAATGTCTCTAATGATAATTGTTTTTGATTGGTTTGATTTTGAATTTTGCGCAAAGCTACACGAGAGTCATCTGCACTAGCCGTCCCACTAGAGGGAAGGCAGCTAGTCAACACCACCCACCGCCAATTCTTGGCTACTCTTTTACCAACGAATAGTGGGATTGACCATCACATTATAATGCCCCCATGGGTGAAAGGGCGAGCATGTTTGGTAGGACGGGGATTCGAATCCGCGACCCTCAGATTGCGAGTCGAGCCCTCTTACCACCTGGCCATGCCGGGCCTCCAATGATAATAGTACCAGTAATAATGTGAAGTGTTAATAAGTTACAAATTAAAAATGGTACTACTAATAGTAATACAAATGGGAAAACTTTTATTACGTAAAAACAATTAACATACTAATTTCGTGTTATTACAGATACCATTTCTGTTTGGGAAGAAAGCTTCGCCCAATTGGAATTATTTTTATCAGGATTTATTGTATATATCACAATAGTATCAAGTGGTCGAATATAAGGATTCAAGTTTGATCCCATAACAGTTTTGCATTATAATATTGTTTTTTCTGCTTTAAATAACAGTTAGTAATAAACAACTATGTTAAAAAATGAGCAAAATTTATATTCTATTAACTAGTAGTTTTACTGTCCTAATTACATTCATGACCTACACAGATTGCAACATTTTTACTTTTTTACAGTCTGAACAAATTTGGTGCAATTAATCCAACAAAGTAAAATAATAACTTATGTAGCTGTTGTGTATGCCACATACTTGGAGAGCTAGAAACAGCAGGTCAAATGTGATTATGTATACTTATCATTAATTACACCAAATATAAGTAACATAATAGAATAATGTTTTACAAAGAATTTTTAAAATATAATTTTTTTTTTCTTTTGGACTAAGAATTAAGATATTTTTACTTTTCAATACTTTATTTTCAGCAAAAAGTACTGTTAAAAAGTTGCAAAGCTTTAATGTCTGGCATAAAAAAAGAGGTCACAAAAGTTCAACCGGAATGGAAGTGTTTTTAATTACAATGAACAAAGGTGAACAAAATGTTATTTTCCAAATATTACAAATCAATGGGAATAGAAATACTTTTACAACATAATACTTTAAGAAGATACATCTGAAAGAATTAAAGTGGCAGTTGTTTTAAAACGAAATAGAAAATTAGGATATTAAAAAAAACCTAGGCTATTAGAATATATTGTGGTATTTGACTCAAAGCTTGAGACCAATTGAGTGCATCTTTGTGGTAAAATTATCATATCCTTAAGATGCAAAAAGAAAGATCTAATAGGATCCTGAAATGGCTTAAGACAACCTAACCTACCTTTTTCATAGAAATTTTAACCTACAACCTCCTCAAAATACACACTATAACTGCTAGCATAATTCTAACAATTATGGAGGGGATATTTTTAGCCTTAATCATGGCATATTGAGCAGATTGAGATATTTGTGTGCAGGCAATTGCATGAGGCTTGCAAGACAAACAATACTGAAGCAGATGTAAGCTGGGAGAATGAAAAAACAGAATCAAGTTGTACAAGTAGTCATGAAAGCAGAATCCATGATACTGTTTGGACATATGATCCACCATGTTTGGTACAAGTTAATGTATTAACTTTAGAAGATCTCTACTTATAAGATATATTCTAGGTTTTTGTTTGATAAAAATTTGATTCAATACCATACTTAGTTTTTATACAAAAAAATAAACATCGTAAATAGTACCACTTAAGATGCCCTCCAATGGCACTAAATGCTTATAATTGTTGTGGTGGTCTGAGACTTATACACAATAGTTAAGACTATTTAGTGATTTAAATGATATGTTCTACTTTATATATTAAGAGAATCTAATGCCCTATAATGGCTAGATATGTGAATATTAAGACGTACAATCCATGAGGCTATGGAGACACACTTGCTCCACATTTGATAGCAATTAATGTATTGAAGTTTTATTACCATAACTCTTTAGCTGTTAACTTAAATATTTATTTGATTATTTTATAAGGAATATACGGAAAAAAAACAACAACTAATATTTCCTCCAATCTTTTATAGATGATGTAGTTGAAATGTAACACCAAATTGTTTTTTACTTTCAATCCACAATTATTTTAAAGAAAATATCTTGATAGAATAAAAACATATCAAAATTTGTCAGTACACCCCTATAACATGATACTGAACTATGTAAAAACCAGTGTCATCAAACATAACGATCTACTGAGCACATAGTTCCAAATAACAGTAAATCAGCATCTAAGAAAATTACAGAAACTGTACTGAGACAAAAAACAAAACAACAACTAATAGCAAGGTATAAAAGTAACATTCACAAAATGGATGAAAAATCTGAGATTTATTGCTAATACAATACATACATGCTGGGAGATAATTTAAAACATCACCACCAACTATGTGAAAATAAATATATCTCAAAGTGAAGCAACTTTAGCCACTAGTTCCATCATCCTGGCTAGTCACTAGCTTATACCTGCAGAACATCATGAAAAAAAAGTATTAAGTAGACTATTTCTAATACACAACTCAAAAATTATACTTATTAACTAACAGAAATATCTCCCGCATTACGTTTGCTTTTACTGAGGAGCTTTCAACAACTTGGTTAGTGTATTTCTGAGTAGGGTAAAACATGGTACTTCACTATAACCAGAAGCAGAGCTATTCTTTCAAGCAGAAGTATTCACATCCTTCCTATCATCTTTAAAACCAGTGATGTAAGTCAAGTTAAGGGTATGACACCAGATTATCAAAGTTTTCAGAAATATAGCTGCATTATTAAGTATGAAGATATGCATTTAACCTAACATCTTTAAAGCCAGAGATCTTAGGTTAGCATGTACTTTTATTCATTCTAACAATTTTTTTTAGTCCTGCTGAGAGCAGGGATAAGTAAATTTATACATCACATTCTAAGATTTCAAAGCAGAAATTCAGTCCTTAAATCTAAAAAAAAATTTTAGGTGACAAGTTCAAACACATACTTAGATGTATCTGTGGATACACCCCTTGAGTAAGATTTCTTAACAGATTTTTGATTACAACTTATCACGAAACTGAAGGATAACAAAGGACCTTTTGGTTCATTTAGGTCATCCTATCCATCAAATTAAACACTAAAAAACTCGAAGCTATCCATGCCTTTATCATTCAGTTATATACATCAAGCTTTCCCTTAAATTCTCTAAAATTAACCACATCTGAAAGTAACTCATTTCAAAGGTCAACAACCTTGTTAGAAAAATAAAGCTGCCTTAGCTGAAGATGATTCCTACTCTGCCACTTTATATCTATGTCCCCTAATCTTACCATTCTCACTGATAAATACAAAAAAAGATGATGCATCAATGCTATTAATTTCTTTAATAATCTTACACCTAAATCATATCCCTTGTAACTTTCTACTTTCAAGAGATCTTAACCTATCCTCATATGACAACCTTTCCATCCCAGGTATCATCCCAGTAGCCCTTTCCAACAACTGAATGTCCTTTCTAAGGTAAGGGGCCCAAGACTGAACACAGTACTCAAAATTTGATCTACATAATGACATTATAACTTCTTTAGACTTGCATTCAATATTACTGTAGGCACAATCTAAAATCCTATTTGCCTTGCCACTAGCAACAGCAGACTGTTTGGATGGCTTAAGAGACTGATGAATCAGAACATCAAGATCTTTTTCTTCGATAACACTGCTAAGGTTATTCCCATCAAAATTATAATCATAATTCATATTTTGATATCCCACATATATTAACTTGCATTCATTATAATTAAAAACCATCTGCTAATTATTCACCAAACTCATCAAATAATCCAAATCCTTTTGTAAAGCAGCAGCATCCTCCTCACAGCCAGCAATACTCATCTGCAAGTTTAAATCATCTATTGACCAATCCTTTATCTATGCCATTGATGTAAATCAAACAGAAGAAATGTCTTAACAGTGAGCCCTAAGGTGCCCATCTTGTGACATAAATCCAGTTTGACTGATCTTTATTTATAACAACCCTCTGTTTCATTCCATCTAGTCAGTTTGCTATCCAATAAGCCAAACTATCCCCCACATCTATAGATACAACTTTTATAACAAGCCTTTCATGTGGCACCTTGTCAAGTGCTTTCTGATAATCCACATACACAAAATCAATACCCATACCCTCATCTACAAAAGCAGTAACCTCTTTAAAGAATATCAAAGGCACATAAGGCAAGATTTTCCCCTTAATGAAATTATGCTGACTATCCAACAAAATTTTAAGTTTTGTTAAATGACATTGCAAAGCATCTTTTATCAGATGTTAAACACATTTCCCACCTTTAATGTAAGACAGATAGACCTATAATTAATGGGACAATTTTTATCACTTCTATTTGAAAAGACGATTAACAATAGCCAACTTCTAATCTGGCATTTTATAGACAGACTTACATTCAAAATTTTATTAAACTACTATTTTATGAATGTATGTCAATATGTTTGGTATAAAATTATAGATTATAATTCAAATTTTAGTATTATACATGTTTTTATTTCTTAATTTAAATGTAAATATTAGAAAAAAGCTAAATATCAATTCTTGTGTGTCATGTGGTACAGCATCATCTGCCTTCATCCAGATTACATTTTATAATACCCACAATACAATGTGTATAATGTCTTATGAACTGAAATTACCTAGAGTGAAAAGCTAGGATATAAAATAAGGACCTCCTACTTTTTCTAATGAGATATCTTTATATTTATCTCTTCCACCACAGTGGCTCTACCCACCTATTTTTTTTTTGAAATATTTGTTTACCTATGCGCACTTCTCTCAATTACATGTTTATAAAATTAAACACGAACATCACATCCATCTAAGATGTGTATAAGAATATTGGACTTGACTGGTTTTTGTGTGTTAACAATTTTCTCTTGGTAGAACAAATGTAACCCTGCTGATAGTAGGGGACAAGTAAACTTATAAACACCAAAATAAGACTTAAAAAAAGAAATAAGACAACAATGTAACCACACTTCGATTATTTAAATAACAACAAAGTATTTTGACAATGAATTAACTTGGAAAATCATTTTAACAAATTAATTCTTTATTATTCAAAAATTCTTTATGTAAACCACTGTATGTGGTAGATACCTCATAAGCATGGTGAAAAGTATTTTAACTAAATTTTCTATTGAAACTTATAAACATACTTTAGACAGATTTTTGGTAGAATTATACAGAAGTTCACCACATATGAATACACCTTTAAAGACTATTTTGAATTCTGTCATGAAATTCAAACACTGAAATTTGATAGTGACATTCATTGTGACATTGAATCATAATACACTAATATACCATAGAAGATACTATACAGCCAACTGCTGATTTGATTTACAATGATCATTCCAATGAAGTAAGCATTTTGAAATGTGTTTTTCTGAAGTTAATCAATTTTGCATTTAAAGTCTCATTTCATTTTCAATGGTAAGTTGTATGATTGATAAAAGTTGCCATGGGTTCAAGATTAGCCTCATCTCTTGTCAATATGTTTTTGTACTTCCATAAAAAGTAATGGCTGGACAACTACTCACAAGAGGTTAAACCTCTTTACTATTATAGATATGTTGATGATACCTTCGCCATTTAAAAAAATCTTATTAGGACTCCTGATTTTAAAGGTGCTTACCTTACTTTAAAGACCATTGAGTAATAACATTAACTTAACTATTGTTTATATAAAATGTAATGTCTAATTCTTTAAGTGAGTGAATTATAAAATCTTACTTCTTACTATATTTCAAAGCAATCTGTAGCTCAGTTTCATTTTTATTGGGAAGATGTATGATCAGATTGATGGTGTTGCCATGGGTTCAAGATTAGCCCCCATCTCTTGCCAATACCTTCACCATTTTGAAAAATTCTGATCAGGTCTCCTGATTTTTACAATAATTGAACAGTGAACACACCAGTATGAAGTTTATTGTTGAGAGTTAACAATTTCCTTGCTCTAAGTGATAGGAGTTGCAAAGATGAAGGAAAGTGATGTTTGGAGTATTATGCATGGGAGTAGTAAAGGAGAATCCTGTCATTAACATAAAATGGAGTGCAAACCCACAACCAACAAAACAATAGTGCCTCATGTGATTTCTTGTAGTAGATATGCATACTCTACAAATTTTGTAAAATATTGAATACTTAGCCACAATAGTTTATATACAATTTTAATCATCAATATTTTTTCTCATTTTGGCGACAAACTCTAATTTCACATCTTTGTGTCACAATTAATTTTTCTTCTTTTTTGGCCACACCTTTTTTTGTTGTACATTAGGTAAAAATAACCACAACGGACATAAATTTGATACTCAGATATAGTTTGGAATCATTACCATCAAGCACGTATGTTAAATTTGGAGACATTATAATTGCATGCGAGTTTCTTCAATATTTCAATAAATTTGAGTTCATATCTTTCAGTTGCTTTATTTTTGTCCACACTTTATCAGCCAAGTTGTTTTTCAATAGATATCATGTTCCTTGTATAGTTTTATATAATAGATAAAGTTATATTACAAAATATGTTAGAAATGAAAACAATCACATAGCAAGAAGTGTTTTTATTAGTCTGAAGTGTGATGCAAAGTAGCATGGAAAAATAGTTTGAAAATTTTTACACAATGGTAGTTTTGGTCTCATAACCTTTGGATTTCATGTCCGCTTTTTATAGAATAAAAAATGGTCCACTTTTAAAAATACATCAATGCATGGTAGAACTTTCAGAGTGATCAAGTTAGCCAATTTTTGTCCAGGCGAGTGCAAAAGTTTACAATATTGTAGTATAAGTTTTGCCCACATCTCCAAGAATACTTGAGCTACTACACCAAATGTTCTGTCAAGTTAGGTGAACATATATGCCAGCTGTGTACCAAATTTGAAAAGGAAGTTTTTTGTTTTTTTTACTGGTGTGAAGAAGAAAACAAAGAATTTCAGGCTAAGTTTGGCCTGCTGTAAAATTATAAGGGTTAAAGCAACTTCTTTGAAATTGTGAATGTAAGGTAAGAAGGCCTAGGAGACTTACCATACAAAAAACAGGATAGTTTTGATTAATGGTAGCAATTATACAGATGTTTGAAAAGCACAAAGTTTTCATTCCTGTCAATAACACACTTTGTGTCATGTGGTTTAGTTACTTTTTGACTGCACAACACACTACCGTGTGTCTTGATCTGACCCCTCAAACTTGTAAAGTTGGCTCTGAAAATTGATAGTCCAGGAACAGGAAATACAAATGACTAAAAGGGAGAGAAGGTGAGCCTGAAAAGAAGTGCCATAAATCGCTATAAGAAAAGAGGGAAGATATATAAAGAAATGACAAGGAAAGGCTTATGTAAAAGCAAAAAGGAAGAGTCAAAAGACAATGGAATAAGAAAAATAACTGTACATAGCTGAGAAATAAGGTGAAGAAAGTCAGAGGAAATCATTAGATATAGTAGTTCACAATGCAAACCTGAATGTGAAAATTGGTTCTCAAATTTGTCCTCATCAGTTTCAGGCACAAAATGGGGGAAAGGAAGTGAGCAGAAGGTCCTGGCTGCATAATAGACCCCACCAAATAATGGCAGGAATGGCATCAATTTGTTTTGTGTGAGGAGATTCTTCACTCACATCAGCTTTACAAATATTCACATTAAGTTGTAATTTTATGTTTAGTTTAATAAACTCAATCAATAAAAAGTTGAAATTTGAAAAAAATTGCAAATCTCAGCAAACTCAAAAACACATCAGTGCACTACAGTGCTGAGGAAAAGAATCCAGATCCACGAGTGCAAATGTAAAGAGAGTCATTGTGCACGTAGGTATGTAGCAGTCCTATTTGTGGAAGGTTCTGCTGCATGATGACATCATCATTCAGTGGTGCAAGTTCCCGTATCTTCATGTGAGATTAGGTGCGAGTTTTCACATGGTTGGTGGCTTACAAATCTCTCTGAGAGATTGCATGAACTCAAGACAATAGAAGCTGTGTGCGGAAATGAGATATCATTTTGGAAATCAGGAGGATCATAAACTTCCATTATTGGACACTGGTAAATAATAATAATGGACATTTTACATATGAAGTTTATCATAAGAAAACTTTTACAGAATTTTATTTTAATTTTGTAAGCTTCATTCGTACCATACTTAAAGAAAATTTTGTTAATATACTTTTTCACCATGCTTATGAGGTATCTAGTACATATGATAAAGAATTTTTGAATAATACAGAATTCATGTGTAAAAAAGTTAATTCATCGAGAGAATACTTTGTTGTTATTTAAATAATCGAAGTATGGTTACATCCTGTAAATATTCTTTGATCATTGAGAATCAGCTGAAAAATGTTATCCTATGGTATACCTGCAGATACAACTGAGGTGCATTTTTAAACCTAATTGTTGCCTTCTTTCTTCTTTTTTTTTTAAATTTAAGGACTAAATTCCATATTTACAATCTTCTTTTGTTGTTTATAAATGTACTTGTCCCTGCTTTCAGTTTTTATGAAAGATATTTGTTGATGAATAACAGAAGGATGGCAGCAACAATGAACATTTGACACGTGTGTGTACAGTAACAAATATTTACTTCTTGAAAGTTTCAAAATATACATATTCCATCTTCAGCAAGCTATACTGAACAGGATAAATTAATAGGTACAAATATTTATAAAGTTTAAACATTTTATAAAAAGTAACTAAAATACAGAATAAAAGGATGAAGTAAATTAATAGACAACCAAATAAATAAAGAATAGAATAATAAAATAATATTATACAAGTATTCAAAACAGACTTAATTGTAGTGAAGTTGTGTTATTATTTAAAGTTGGGAGTTCATTACTAATAGATAAACTTTCTTTAATTAAAAGTTCAATATTGGATGATCCAGATGAGATGACTTTGAAATTTGTAATCACGACAGGGTGGTTAGTGTTTTCACTAAGTGTATGAATTGTGGAGTCTGGTGGATTTGATAATTTTTTACCAATTCTGCTTGATACTCCCATATGTTCACAAGCTCACAGGTGTAATTGGAATATAATTTTGCCAATGTCAGTGGTATTAAAGCCACCACATAGTAACCTAAGGTCACCAGTCAAGTCGAATATACTTATAAACACCCTAGGTGGATGTAACATTCCTGTTTATTTTAATTTATTTAAAATCTTGGCTAGGACCAATGATGAACAGAGCCACCAAATAAAGGATAATTTGGCAATATATAAAAATGAGTCCCGAAATCAACATTCTCAGTTCCACTAGTACCCTTAAGTTAAAATTATAATACTGTAGTAATTATTTATGAAAAGAAAATTGCTAACATGTGTAAAATAATGTGCTAACCTAAGATCCCCTATCAAGTCAAATGTACTTTAACATGCCATAGGAAAATGTGATATTATTGTCCATTCCAATTTGTTTAAGATCTTAGCAAGGGCCAATGGTAGGCAAGGGCTCTGAATAAAAGAGAGCTTGCTCATTCACAAGCTGAGGCTTGAGTTTAGTTTTGTTGGATCAGCAAGTAGGCTGCTGCTTGTCTATAATAATCTTATTGACTCTTTTCACAATAAATACATTATTAGGAAAGATGACAATAGCCATTTATGAATTTTCTTAGTTCTGTAGTCTTTGAGTGGACCTTATCACCTAGTTATTATTATTATGATATGAATCATCACAGGTTTTAAAGTGACAAATTACTGACTTACTCATATATATATATATATGAGGTCTTTTGTCACCCATATATAAAGCAAAGAGTATTAATTTGTATCACTAAAATAGTTTGAAATCTCCTTTGATAAAACATAATGAAAATTATAAATTTAAATACTATTTCTTGCCATGATGAAGAGAAAAATTATTTTTCTATGGTGTCTAAGTAATATTTTCAGAGTTGTAATGGGTAAACATTTGTTGTTCCATTATGCATCTAAGTAGCATACTATTTATTATTTGTTGTCAATGCATTTTCTTTTGTTGTCACTGAGTAAGATGTATATTAAACAAATATCTGTTTAATATAACAGTGCTAAAATTACAGTCAATCTCCATATTGTCAAGTTTCAAACTGATTGACAATATAAAATATACATGTTCTATTTTGGCAGTTGTTGTGGCTTTATCAAACCTGAACCAATTGCAAACAATAATTAATGAGACATCTACTCTATTCTGCCATGCATGTGTAGTATCTATATTTATATTAGTTAAATATTATTTACACTTTACAACAGAAAGTAATATAACTTTTATGCATTTTTAAAATATAAATTTTTCCCAAAAGTTAAGAATTTACTTTGCTACAACTAAGTAAAAAGTATGAGATAAACACTAACTAGAGGAATCTGGATAAATATAATTTAAAATTCTTGGAGTTTAAGCACATGATTAGTGGATAATTCAATTCTATGAAATAAAATTTATATGAGAGGATGACTGAAACTAACCTTTCCCAGTATTTGTGTTTCACTTGGCTGATGTCCTCAACAGCTGCTAGATGCTTCAGGTATTTGGAAAGTTTCAGAAGTTCGTTGTCTTTTTCTCGATTGAGGTGAGCCTCTCGAAATGGTTTAATCTGGAAAAACAAAAACTAAAGTGGCTATTTTCTATATTCTAACTAAAACAGTTTAAGTGCACTTTCATAATAAGTTTAAGACATGATGGTTTTATTTTGTTTGTAGTCCTAAAGTATGATTCTTACTACAGAAAAAAAAGGTGGTAGGTCCAAAAAGTATGCTGATCTTTTTTTAATGTTTAAGTAAAAAGCTATGCAATGAGCAACAAGCAAATAAAAACCCTATTTTTACCTTTAAGGCTTTAAACTT
>NW_013667609.1:163801-171441 GCF_000517525.1 Limulus polyphemus
TTACCTTTAAGGTCTTTAACTTACCATTGATATGGGATAAGTAAATTGAAACAAATTTTTTTTCACATATTATTTGTTTCAAATTATAAAAATATTCAAAAATTTTTTTACTTAAAATTTGTACCACGTGTAAGTAAATCTTTTTATGTTTAGTTACAGTACTGTTATATATGGGGAGAGTAATATTACTGTTAATTCTAACTTATATAAATAGTTAACTGTATTTAACCGAATGAGTATTATCAGCTAACTCAACAGAAATATCAGAACATTTTGTGATTAAAAAAAAACATGCTCAATTATATTTTATTGAGGTACAGAGTGATTTGAAGTGTAGTAAAAATCAAGATTTTGTAATTCACTCACTTAAAGAATTAGACATTACATTTTATAAAAACATTAGTTAAGTTAATGTTATTACTCTGTGGTCTTTATAGTAAGGTAAGCACCTTTAATCCATTGTGAGGGTTCATCAAAAAATTTCTGCGTATATCATCAAACATGATAGTGTTTTTACTGTTGTACTGCTCAAATTTTCCCCAGATCACTCCCAGTGGCTTTACCTGGAACAGAAAGAAATGTATCAAAACATATCAGGTTTAATGATTTTAATGACACACTTGGAAGTGGGATGAAATTGTACAATAATTTGGTCTTTCTCTTCACTGATGTGTATCAAAATGTCATTTCACTTCCAAAATAATAAATTTAACATTTGTTATATGCCCTACATTATATGATCTAGCATACTTGGCACATATTACAAAAACAAATTAACTCTTCAGTGTCATATGTAAATATTTTTTTCTAGTGTGCTAAGAGTACTTTATCCAAAAGACCCCCCCCCCCCCTCCAAAAAAACAAAAAACAAATCTTGTTTTAGGATCATCCATAAAGTTGATCTTATTTTTTGCTGAAATACACATATACATATTTTGGGTATAAAACTGAGGTGAGTCCTAACGGTGGAAAAATGTGGAAAGCTTATACTTTTTTTTAACACTATGCTCTTGTTCTTCACATTACCAATAGATTTTTTAATGTTAATTTACTGTGTGCAAAACTAGTACAATTCTGTAACTGTATAAGGTCATAAAAAGTGCTGAAAAGTAAAAAACCCCTGAAGATTGTGGAGCATGTTCCGTCCTAACATGTAGAGAGTTTCATACTTCCTTTTAACTTTATACAATAAATTATTGTGTATTTTAAAAACATTGGAGTTACCAACTGATTTTATGTTACATTTTATGATTATTTGTTTTGCAAGAGTAAAAATGTTTTACTCACATAAACTTAGAACTGATTTTCGATTTCTGTTATAAATTTAGCATACTTGTTTTTAATTGAAGAACCATTATGATTATAATAATAAACTGACAAGTAGGGATGGCTGATGCAGATAGCTGTTGAGTAGCTTTGTATGAATTTTTTCCACAGGCGAGTATAATAGGAAATTTCAGTTATACACTCAAATAAATGTACAAAATGTATACATTATACAGTGAGATCATTTACAAAATGGATTTCCAGAAATTCACTTCCATGATACTATGATCTAAATCTCTATTCAAAATCATTTTGTTTTTAGCAATTTATAATGATTCCCTTATGTTAAATTCATTTTCTGAATTAAGCATTTGTACTTTATCCCAATCAGTACTATGTGAAGGGTTTGACACATGTTCCATGAAGGGTGAACCACTAATTTTTCACTTATCAACAGCATTTTTGTGTTTTTTAAATTGAAACTTCAAATTCCAATTTGTCTGTCCAGTATAACTTAACCACAACTACAAGAGATTTTATATATTCCACATCTGTTATTCAATTGTATCTTTAACTCTATTAATGATATTAATTAATTTTAATTGATGATTATTCAATAGTCTAGATATAAGATAGTAAAATCAGGGCTCGAAATTAGCAGGGCCCGGGAGCCAATGGCCACCAATAATGCCAGTGGACCCGTAAAAAGTGTCTCTAGGTAGCTCATGTAGTCCCTTAAAATCAAAAGAGCCATTAAATGTTTGACTCCTCATAAATTGATCTAAACATTTCTTAACTTACGACAAACTACGAATGGACTGTCCCAAATTTACGAGCACTTGTCAGTCATGTACAATTCACAAACGTCGTCACTATGAATGCTCGTGTATTCAAAGTAATGGACTTTCATCACTTTGTCCACTATTCAAACTTTTTAGTATCAGTGTAAGGGAATTGATATATAAAATTGGAAATTAGTGATTATTTGAACTTTTATAAAGATGACTACTGTTTTCAATTAGAATGCTACTTTTTTAACTTTTGAGCTTTTCCCAAAAAAATACAAGTACAAATTGCAAACTTGTAAATTGTTTGGAGAATCTACCTTATTGCACATACATTGTTTGTACATGTTAGGGTACACACTTTTGGATCCAACTTTGCAGACTGCACTAGCCCAAAATAAAAACAAAACATAACTGTTTTACCGATCACATCACAATTGGAAATCATGATTGCCAATAATTACAGTGCACAATCAGCCCGATTCTGATTATGTAAAGTTGACAGTTTAACCTTTAAAACTGTAATGGCTACAGAGAATGTACTTTGAAGGTTCATTAAATTTGAAATGGTTGAAATTATCAATACATGTTCCACGCAAAACAAACAAAATAAATCATGGTCTCTTTTCCATTTTTTATTAGAATGATTGAAACAAAAATTGGGACTGAACTTCCAGCTAGTACATGATCAATATATAACATTATGTGACTGTGGTGAGAGACAAACAAATTGTTGAGGTTCATTGCCTAAATTCATGATTCACTTCAGCCATAAGCTCGAAGACTTTTGCTATCATTGTACACATTTTGAGCTAAACCACTTTCTAATCCAAAGAATGTATTAAAATCAAAGGTCAAATAAAATGTTTAAAAGTTTTCATTCACAAAAAGAGGAATCTTCAAAGCTGTTGCTGATATGTATTTTTTTTAAATCAGAACTTACTGAAAAATGCTTCTAATTCTATCTTTACTGTATATATAATGATCAACATGCTTTCATTGAATGTGTTTCAAATCTCAGCACTTACAATCACTTTTGAAATTTGTATAAAATCCTGAAATATTAACTTTTACTGCTTATAAAGATGTATACACTCCTCTGTTAGTTACAGGTGCAACTGACAGTTGGTTATGAGAACTGCCCACCTTCGTGATTCTTGTTTTTCAACCATTTGCTTCATACTCGAAAAACCCAAAATATTTACTTTTTCTCATTCAGAAGCAATCCAACCAATCAGCAATCACGTTTTTCAAGCCACAACTAACTTTAAAGTAGCTTCTTGGAAATATGCATATCAAGACACATGGTAGTGCATTGTGAAGTGAAAACAATCTACAAGAAACACTGTGCATTATTAACAGCAGTGATATTTTAGTGATTTTCCACTTTCTATAGCTTGGTAATCCAAACTATCACATATTTTAAGTGGATGGATTCTAGAGTCAATCCAGTAAAAAACATACAAGATATAAAATCTCCAATTTTGACTGAATTTCTTCCTTTTTTCTTATTTTTCTTTACACCGCAAGAATGGAAAATTCATATGCAGAAACACATACTTAACTTTTATGAATTTTTTTTCATATTTGGTATACTGATAGATCTTTAAAACTTACAGTTAGGTGTCAAATTTGGTCTAAATATAAGCCACATGTGCAAAGTTATTCAACAAAACTGCTCACTCTTGACCAAAAGTTTTGCACACACCTATGAAAAAAGTCATGTGAGCTATCAAGCTAAAATTATTACTGCAGCTTCACCTATGAGTAAAAGTGTACTGTTTTAAGTTTTTGTCATATGGATTAAAGACAGATGATTTAGAGCAGCAAAACTATAGAATGAAAGCACATACAGATACACAAGTAAACTAGATTAGCAGTTTCTAGCTCAAGCTTTCAAAAGAATCATAGGAGGTGATGGTTATTATTCATTGCCAAGTTTTAAGCATAGATTTGCTAAATTTTTTGAAATTCTTTTAATTAAAGAGTGTTTAGCATCACATGATATTAGCTTAAGCAAATAGCGTAAATAATGATGTTTGATACGGCTGTACTGAGTGCATGTGGGTGATGACAAGAAACTGTTAATCTAGATTACATGGTGTTGCTATAAAGAAAGTTATTAATGCTGAGTTTAGAAAGGAAAACCTACCACATATATCTTAAAGGATCTGGTTGGGTCTCTAAAATATAGGTCTGTTCTAAATAATATGGATGCAATCCTAAAGCTAATGCTGGTTACTATCGAGTGTCAATTTTTATGGTTTGTTGGTGTGTATTGACAAAAGAAGGGGCCAACAAAGGACGGAGTGTGCAATTTAAAGAAATAATAATGGCTGGAGATGGCTTGAATGGGTAATGAAGAAAAACTTTAATATAAGTTTAACATAACAGCAAACGTACAACGTTTCGACAAAGTTTTGTCATCATCAGGTACCTGATTATAATACTCATAAACGAAGTTTATCAGTAAACATTATAATTCTTTCATATACAAAATATTTCTATTTTTTTTAATTAAGTATTAAGGTTTGTAAAGCAATGTTTCTCTCATGCCTTTTTTTCTTTTCACATCTTGCCTATCTGTCATGCAAAGTAATTTTCATTTTAAAATTAAAAATACTTTTATGCATCAGAAAATGTTGAAATTTCACATGCAAAATCCTTATAATGTCCGGATAGTTATCAACCATTTCTTAGAAAAAACTTCATTTTTTTTTCTGCTATTTTCAGTAATTAATCTCTGCATGAATTCGATAAATCTGACCAATCTCCCAAACACCATAAAAAATGAGAAAATAAACATAAATTATGCTTGTTCATTCTAGAATGAACACTAATTATAACACAAAAACATAAATGTTTAGACAAAATAGCTTAAATCTCATAACATTATACATTTATATATATTTATCATATTGACCTTTCACCCATGCCTAGCTAACAATACAGAAGTTACAATGATGTGGCTCATGTGCACTCATGTTACCGTATGAAATAACATAAAACTGACCTTTGGTCTGTACAAAGTAACTTGTCTTGGCTGTGTTTTAGTCGACTAGTATTTTGTAATTTACAGCCACATTTCAATTATTATACATTATATATGTATATAGATTATTGCTATTTTGAAATAAGTTCTTAGTTATTTTTCCTAAAACATAGAACAGTAAATAAAAAAGTAAAGCAAACAATCATCTCTTATAGTTACGACCTTTGTATTCAGTTGCTTCTTGATGTAGGTTGCTAAGCCTTTAAAAATTTTGCACGTGGAGGACATAAAACAAAATATTTTTTTAGGTTTTATATATGCATTTGAATAACTAAAAAAAATCATAAATTACTACATTAATACCGTAGAATTCCACTATAATTTATCAAATGTAGTAACTAAGCTGTATTTGGATCTAAAAAAATATGAAATTTTGAGCAGACTAAAGACACAACCTACCACACTGAAATTATGATTTCAAAGAAAGAAATGATGCTAAGTATATTAAAAAGGCTTAAAACACCACTAGGGGTCATTCTGAGCTTCCAATTGGTTATTCATGTCATATATAGAAGTAAGTGTTTATAAGGGAGCGTTTCCAAAAATGGAAGGAGGTGAGCGAGATGCCACTATGTTTGATTTATTAATGAGCAATATCTTAGCAAATAGAAAAGATAAGAGGCTCTTATTTTATATTCTAGCTTGTGAATATCTGTAATTTGAGTTTCTAATTCATACAAAACTATAGAATTTGTATTTTGACATCACAGACATCTAATTTGAACCAGTGCTGCATTCAACATACCATGTTACACACAATAATTGATGTTTATGTGTTTTTTAATATTTACTTTTAAGTTAACAAATGGAGTAATGTATAGTTCTAAAATTTGAATTATAATCTACAATTTGATACCAAACGTATTGACATCAATTCATGAAATAGTAGTTCAATAAAATTTTGAATGTGAGTCAACAAACGAGATGATATGGCCTTTCACCTGTGACCCGTATTGAAAGGGTTAAGAGCATAAGCCATTTTACACTGTCATAAACCCTATCAATAAAAGCTAAATGTAATCATGTCATATTTACTGTAAAAAACAATTAGCATGAAAAACATTCAACAATATCACTTTTCATCTACTAGAGCTTATAATACACAAATAGTAATATTTAATAATATGTGAGGAAGCAAAATTCAAGATACTGATATTTTTTAATACAAATTCTATTCACACAAATAATTTGAATCATATTTTTAAATCATGAAAACTACAAAGTACCTGAATGATGGTGTGTTGTTATCAAGAATGTTTATCATAGGTGCACTGTTGGATCGTTTCAGGTTTGAAGTAGTTCCAACAGAAGTTGACGGGGGATCCACATCCATTCTTCTACATGAGTCTTCCAATCAGGCAATTCCACAGTTCAGTTTTGCAATAACACCTACAAAACAAGTGATTTTAATCCTTTAGAATTGTTATGGAAAATGATGCCATTTGTTTTACAATATTTATTCTAAAATTAAAAGGAAAAATTTACTTGTTGTGAGATTTTGTCAACAATGTTAATATCAAATCTTTTTTTTTTCATTGTAAAGAAAGCAAAAACTAATCCAAGACTTTGGGGGGTGGGGTTGACGAGTCTAAGATTATATTACCAGATCTGCCAACTTGTACAATTTAGATGTAATTGTTCTGATTTTTTTTTAAATTTACACCTCTACAAATTGTTGAGTTATTTTATGATTTTATGTGAAATTTCGTAAGTTGTTCAGCAACCTTTTTTTCTACCAATACTTTTTCTGGAAATAATTCACTCCCTTGCATCTCAATATTACAAATGCTTGAAATAGTCTATTAAACAAGTGTGGAAGCAATAAGTGTCTAGGGTGCACTGATAAGTTTTTGAGAGGAAAATTGTGGGAAAATGTGGTTCTGCTTTATTCCCAATGACTCCAACAAAGAAATATTTATAGTCAGCAGAAGTTAGGCATGAGTACTCAAAACAGTTCAATGATACTGTATAATCCTCAGAGGGTATAAATTATGCAATATGTACAAATTGTGTATGTGATTAAATAAAACATAATTAGTAGCAGAACCATTTACATTTTTTGCTATTTTTTCCTTGTCCCCATTAGGATTACTATTTTTCAAAATTTAATGTTGGCAGCCTGTATTACATCAGGAAAAAAATACAATTTATGTATTTTCTCCAAAAACGTTTTTTAGAAACACCGAAAGACTCAAGTTTGATATGTGTTAAAATGCACTTCAAATAGGATCTTTTTTTTGTTCACATAGTTTTTTTATATTATTATTTGCAGAACCAACCCTTGCTTTCATATGCTGTCTTTGACATAATCATTGGATTTGCAATGATGTACAAAATTACACCTCTATCCAACAGTGCACTGATCTTATTATATATGTTTCCATATTCTCAGAAAAGTACCAGCCTTATGGCACAATCAATTGTCATTCAATCTGAGGCAAGACACCAATTACAAAATTAAAGCAAAAATACATGTATTTAATGATAAATATATTGTGATATATATATATATATATATATATATACATAGAAACAAA
>NW_013667609.1:172441-177646 GCF_000517525.1 Limulus polyphemus
TATGAAATAACATAAAACTGACCTTTGGTCTGTACAAAGTAACTTGTCTTGGCTGTGTTTTAGTCGACTAGTATTTTGTAATTTACAGCCACATTTCAATTATTATACATTACATATGTATATATATTATTGCTATTTTGAAATAAGTTCTTAAAGTTATTTTTCCTAAAACATAGAACAGTAACTAAAGAAATAAAGCAAACAATTATCTCTTCTAGTTACGACCTTTGTACTCGGTTGCTGCTTGTCGTACGTTGCTAAACCCTTAAAGATTTTGCACGTGGAGGTTTAGGTTTTATATATATATTTTTGAATAACTAAAAAAATCATAAATTACTACATCAATGCCACAGAATTGTACTGTAATTTATGAAGCTTAGTAACCAAGCTGTAACTAGGTCTAAAAAATATGAAATTTCAAGCAGACTAAAGACACAACCTACCTCATTGAAATCTTGGTTCAAAAGAAAGAAATGGTACTAGCTACGTTGAAAAGGCTGAGAAAACCACTAGGGTGAAATTCTGAGCTTCTGATTGGTTATTCATGCCATATATAGAAGTAAGTGTATATAAGGGGGCATTTCCAAAAATGAAAAGAGGTAGGCAGTGTGCCACTGTGTTTGATTTATTACATGAGCAATATATTGGGAAATAGATAAGATAATAACTTTTTATTTTATATTCTAGCTTGTCAATATTTCCAATTTGAGTTTCTAATTTGTACGAAACTATAGACTTAGTATTTTGACTTCACAAACATCTAATTTGAACCTGTGCTGCATTCAACATACCACATGACACAGAAAAATCGATGTTTATCTGTGTTTTTTATATTTATTTTTAAATTAAGAAATTGAATAATGTAAAGTTCTAAAATTTGAATTATAATCTGCAGTTTAATACCAAACTTACTGACATAAATTCATAAAATAGTAGTTCAATAAAATTTTTAATGCGAGTCAACAAACAAGATGACATGGTCTTTCACCTGTGACCCATCATGAAAGGGTTAATGCTAAGTGTAGCTACCAGTTTGGCTGCCAATTTTGATTTCATTTCTTTAAAGATTAAATTGAAGGGTAGATGGGGAATATATAAAATCTCTTGTAGTTGTAGTTTAGGTTACATCAGACAGACAAGTAGAAAATTAACATTTTCCTAAACTGAAAATGTATTTCCAATAGATACTTTCCTCTGCTCGCAAAATAGCTTTTCTCGATTAGCACTACCCTCTATTGGCACAAATTTTCAGTGTTCACCACTATCCTTCCTCCTCCCACTTCTGCATATCCACACATAAATGATTATGCAGCAGCTCCCCATGAATAGGAGCATGACCCAACCTCTATTATAATCAGCGCACTCTCCACATTTCCACTTGTTAACCACTTCAAGATTGGTCAGAAGACCTACACCCCATATCACTAGAAGTGGGGAGGCTGGGTGGGAAGTGTGAGAAGAGGTAAGTATATATATCAGAAATACATTTTCAGTTTAGGAAAATGTTAACTTCCGTTTTGCCCCCCAGTGGCACAGCAGTATGGCTGTGGACTTACAATGCTAGAAATAGGATTTCGATACCCGTGGTGGGCAGAGCACAGATAGCCCGTTGTGTAGCTTTGTGCTTAATTTCAAACAAACAAACAAATTTTCATGTTTTTCCTCCTTTTTTTCATGTTTTTCATGACACAGTCATAAAAGAAAGAAGAGTATATCTAGATCAGATGTGGTGCAGTCTCCCACTGAGGCGTCATATTTTCTTTGTTGGTTTTACACCTCATGGTCTCTCTATGTCACTTCCTAAAGGGGGATCATTTTTTCACCAGCTCTCCGCCAGCTGAGTGTGGGATTCTAGCTGTTTTGTTAGATGAGGTAAGATATCATATTATGAAGGAATCCCATAATATGTATTACTGATTAATGGGAACCCTGGGTGTCGAGTGGCTAGGGCACAAAAGACCATAGTGGTAGTATAACCTCATTCAACATCTGGTGGTATATGGAATTGTACACCAGTTCTGCGGTAGGCAGAGGATCACTTACCTCTTTACCTCGAAATAACAATTGGTAGAAGAATAGCTTCCATACAAAAGTTTGCCTTCACTTTCATAGATTTCCAACACAACCAACACTTAATCCACCATGAACCAACATCCAGCAGATGGTAGGAAGGAGGAAAGTCCTAGTGGGATGATGTCTCCAGGTTCAAAACCTGGCAGCATTGGGTATGGTTCTTCCTGTCTTCAGTAGGAGTAGGATACCAGGCTGTACAAATGGGAACACATGTGCTGCATTCAGCTACAACCAATATCAGATCTGCTGGGAACCAGCAACCAGCAGACAGTATAGGGACTGCAAACCTGGGGTGCACCTCTAGTCCAAAATCCAACAGCATTGGGCATTTTTCATCCAGTCCATGGAAGGAAAAGGGTTATTGGCGAGAACATTTGAATACTTACTTTGCTGGACTATCTCCAACCAACTCCTGACCCCTGGGAACCTCATCCTCCAGAGAATGGTAGGTAGGAGGAACGTCTCAGCCTGAGGATCAAACTGCAATATATATAGTCATGACACGGCAGAGTGCTGCAACCAAAACCTAGCAGTATCTGGAATTGTACATCAGGTCGCAATAGGATGGGCATTGTACCATCAACATGATTCTAATTGTGACTGGCCGTCTCCAAACAACACCAGACCCACCAGTAATGTACATCCGGAGGAGGGAGGAATGTCACAGTGGGAAAAAGCAAACTCCCAGATATACACACACACCCACACACATATATATATATATATATACAGCATAGAGCTACAACCAAAACCTGGCAGCATCTGGAATTGTATATCAGGTCCATAGTAGGAAGTGCTATATGCCATCGACACCCACAGAATGCTACCACCCTACTTTCAACTGAGTGGTATGATGTGCTGCTGCATAAGCATTTACATGTGGATATGCAGAAGCAGGAGGTAGAAGCCTAGAAGAGGGCCTTGAAACCTTACACTGATATAGGGCAGTACTAATTGAGAAAAGCATTTTGTGAAAGGAGGTAAGATATTGTATCAAAATTTGAAATATTGAATTAAAGAACACAAAAAATGCTGTTGATAAATTAAAAACTACTGAATTGGCCTTGGCAGAACTTGTAGCAAACACTTCACATAATATTGATTGGGATAATGTAAAAATACTTCAAGAAGTTAAGCCAGAAAATGAATTAAACATAAGAGAATCATTTGAAATTACTAAAAACAAAATTATTTTGAATAGAGATTTGGGTCTTGGTGCCACGGAAGTGAATTTCTGGAAATCAATTTTGTAAATGATGTCACTGTACAATATGTAAATTGTGTATGTACATTTACTAAAGTGTATAAATGAAATTTCCTGTCTCCTGTAGATTGTGGAGCATGTTCACCAAAACATGTAGAGTTTCTTAGTTTTATATTTGCTTTTAACTTTATACAATAAATTATTTTGCATTTTAAAAACATTGGAGTCATCAAATGATTTTATTAAATTCATGCACAAGAAATGTCAGTCAAATATATTGTAAATGTAACATATTTCAATCTTTTCTCCATAAAAATTATTTCGAGGGTAAGATTGACCTTTAGTGAAACTTACTAATAAGCAATGATAAAATGTTCTAATGGTATACTTACGTCAATGAGGCCATACTTAGGAGTATGGATACTAATCATTGCAGCACTATCCAGGTAGAATAAGATTTTGTAGTTTGGATTTGAAGCTACACCCAATTCTTTCATTTTCACTTCTATCCATTTCATACTAGTGGCAGCTGATGAAAAAGGAAAATTGTAAACAATGATTCAATCCACAATTTACTTGAACACTTGTGGCCATTAACTAAACCATCTCGCATTACTGGAAATGACAATGAACCAAATGTATAATTAAAAGCAAATTCACAATTAACTAACAACAATAAAAGTTCATGAAATGAAGAAAGTTAAGGAGTCTTTTTGTATCACAAATTGTGTGCATTAAATTTTCTAATGAGGAGAAGGGGAAAGTGGTGATAAAAGTATTCATTCCAAAACTATTCAAATAAGCATGATGCTATTGTACTTTCTAAATAAACACTGTTCAAAAATACCTTACTATATAATTTTAATAACAAATTATAATGTGGCTATAATTCAAGTATATGTCTATTTCTTTAAAACTGGTGTAATAGATAGACCACAATCAATTTCATTCTTACTTGTATCAGAATGTTTTCCTTTATTAATTTTGGTTTTAAGTTTGTATATAATATCAAATACTGAACTTTAAATTATTATATGTTTTGTTTATTTGTTTATTTCTGACATGTAATATATCAAATGGTCACGATACATCATCTTGTTTGCCAGATGAATAAAACTTTACTTGAAAATGCCTGCACTAATGATCATCTCTCTCTGCACACAATAGTCTGAATCAGATTGATTTTTTCTCCTGCCTTATTTTGTTTCACACTTAAGTACAAGTGAAATAAGTTAAACCAAAGAGAAAAGGACCATGATAATTTAGAAAAAATATTAAAAGAAAACTGGCTGAATTTCAAACAACTAAAACATTTTATAAAGTTTTACTATGAAGCATTTTTTAAATTTCAGCTATGATCAGTTTTTTCCAATCATTTTTCATATATTTTAAGGATTTGATTTCATGTCCACTTTCATTCTTTGAATAGCTAGCATTACTAATCAAATTTTGGACAATTTTCATAGTAAGTCTTTCATTTTAAAACAGAATAAAGTTTTAGCAAAGTTTCTTTATTTTTAAATTCTGGAAAATACATTTTAGGTCATCAAGAAATTAATGTTGCATTTTGGAACAATTTCATTAACCAACCCCCCAAAACCATACATCATTTATAATAGCTAAACGAACCACCTAAATGTCACATTAGAGTAGCCTATATAATGTGTAAAGTTTAACATACTCTAATTCGTTATAGTGATGGCACACAATGAAATACACATTTGGCATGAACATTCAAAACATTTCCATAAACTTCTTTGATATTCTTTGTGGCCACAGAGACATTGTTTCCCTTCTTGTATTCATAAGTGTCAATGATGGTTCAGCAAATTTCATTCAGGTGACTTTAGCCTTAAAAACTGTGATGGCAGCCGACATGTTAAAATTGATATTGATGCTCTGAAGATGCTTGTTGAGTCTAACCCAAG
>NW_013667609.1:178575-199092 GCF_000517525.1 Limulus polyphemus
TCAGGTTTTTTCATCTAAAAAAATTGACATTAATTTCTTGATAGTCTAATACTAAAGAATTTGATTTTGAAAATAAACAACTTGTCTTAAAAGTTTTGAATTTATAATCCTCTGAATTAGATGGGATACTTTATTTAATCAACATCTAAAAATTAATGTATACAGTTGGCAAGGCTTTTCTCTAAACTAAAGCAATTTGTTTTTGTTTGTGAGGTGGTGCTAGTGTATGAGATTTGTATGCCACTAGCCTTGAGCTAAGTTGCACCTAAAAATCATGTTTAACATGAACTGTGCTAGTGCATCATGACATTCTTATGCTACAATAGTCCTCCAACAATAGGAGGGCAACAGAACCTCCTTATGCAGTAACTCTCCTTAAGCATTTGTGCTCAAAATAATTTATTTTTAGACAAGGCAAGAAGAAACTGCACTGGAAGTTGTATGGACACGTGGAAAGGTGTGCAGAAGTATCTATTGAGAATACATTTTAATTTAACAAAAATGTTAACTTCTGAGACTATACTTCACCTATTCACACAAAATAGCTATAATCCCCCATCGAAATGGTGGAGGGACCAGTGTAAAAATTAAGCCTAAATTAACTTTCTTCAGAAAGTGCCAGAATAGAAAGCCCATGGAATGTGAAACCCAATGAAAGGGGCTCCTTTGGGGCACAACTGTGGGAGATGGAAGACTGCATCTTGTCTCAACTGTAGTATATCTTTCACCTGTGGAATTTGATCCTGACCAACAGAGCATCTGCACACAAATGGTCAGCATGCAAAGAAGTGTAATGTGGTCAGGACATAATCAGACAGTAGTGTATGTGTCTCACCTTGACTCAACTGGACATACTCTTGCTGCAGGAGGAGGATGCACTATGTGTTTGAGGAATGACCAGCACTACATAGACAGCATCACCACTGACCCACTTCCCACTAGTGCTGCACACAATCAGTGAAGAACTCTCCAAGGTCCACCATCCCAGCAGCTAGGAATTTGTAAGTGGCTAGGGTACCTTGTGCTCCAATTGAAGAGGAGGAGATTTGGTGAAGTGCCTGGGTCCTCTAATATTTCCTCCCAGAGTATGTTGATTTCCCAAAATCTGCATTGGTCCATACATAATGGAAAGCATTCAACCTATCTACCTGGCAGAATTCTATAAAAGGGAATAGGGTGCTGAACAAGAAAATGCATTTACCCTTTTCAAAAACAATATGTAGTTTCATTGAAGAAAAACGACTGGAGGGAGTCTATGTCCAACAGGATACAAAACAGCCAGATGACAAAGATAATAGGAGAAGAATGTACAGATTCATCTACATGCCAGCCTTAAGAGGTCTTGGATAAGATGCAAGAGTGAAACAGTTGACAAATTTGATGCAATGAAATGTAAAAGAATGATTACCTTCCTGAGCAGCCACAATGGTAGGAAGAAAGGCCCAGTCTGAATAGAGGAGGAAGTAAGTACAGTGAAAGAGAGTGCAGGAAGCATTGATTTCACAGAAATCAAAACAATGGCAACCACTGGCGAGAAGGAGAAGAATACATAGCTTCAGAGAAAGAAGGTATAATGAACATGAAGCCAACAGCTCAAATGGAGCATGTGTAAGAGCATCAAGAACCATGTCAAAGTTCCAGTGAAGCATAGGAATAGGATGGGTGGTTGGGCAAAGAAAGAAGAATCAGAACAAAGTGGAGAGAACAGGAGAAATAAACCAGATGCAAATGGCAAAGATAGTTCATAAAGCTTCCTGAGAACCAGCAATGGTGGATACTGATAATTTATGGCTGAACAATCATGTTAAAAAAGCTGAAATGTGGACCACAAAAGGATAGTCTGAAGGAAGAGAGAGACTGATGGACCAACATTAAAAACTCACCACTTCTATTGAAAGAAGAACAGAAGATGACAAGAATGAGATGAGAAAAAGGCTACATGATTGAACAGTCCAATCCTGTGGACAATGGAATGGACAAATCCTGCATGTGAAGAGGAAGGGACAACATCCTTCAGTGAAAAAAAAAAAAGATCATTGGAAAAATTAAGTATGGAAATGAAAAAGGAAGAAGATTGGGCACTGATGCCAATCAACAAAGCTGAGAAAATGGCTGTACCAGCCAAATAAGCACCACCAACAGGACATGACAAGGAGTGTTGCATATCTAAGCAAGGACAAGAGGAAGAAGAGGAATATAAGGATATGGATATAGAAAAAGGTAAGACCGATAGTGACTGACAGTATCAACTGTCAAACCAAAGGATGAGGAACTGAGGACCCAAAGATAGGAAGTCTGATGTTAAGAGTGGTTAGGCCCTGAAGAGAGGTTTTTCCAATTGAGAAAATCCAATGAAAAACCTGAAGATGAAGAGACCATTCTATGAGTAAAATCCTGCCACACAGTTTAGAGCCCCTGGAAAAAGACGAGACATGAAACAAATCCAACAGGAATAAGCCTAAAATAGCAGGTCTAGTGTGATGAAACAGTGTGTCTTGAAACAGATATCCCCCTGACAGTTCATATGCAAAATGATTGTAGGATTGTCAGGATGGATCATGACTAACTGAGAATGGGGTGTAAAAAGTGTGTCCAAAACAATTATCCTGGTCATCCACAGTCTGGGTGAACAGAATCAGCTGAGAGAAAAGAAACCCTTCATATGGAACCAAAGAATGATAAAAAGATTGGTTGATATATGATGGGTCAATAACTGATGTCAGACTCTAGTCTTCTTGGGGACCACAAAAAAAGTGAGTAATAACTAGGTGTAGGGGTAAATACCCTCTCGATAACATACACGGTCAAGAGACTTGAGACCACATCCTTGAGACACTGAAGATAAAGGGGAACATAGAGAGAGGAGGAAAGGAAATGGAAAAGAGTAGGAGGTGAAGAAAAGTGGAGAGACAAGATGTGAGTGAGAACCCATCTGTTGGACAAAAATGGAGATCAAATGCTGGAGATGAGAAACAGATGAGCCCCAACAGGGTAATTACCGACAAGACAAGTGACAACCCTGACACTGGGAGAATGGGAAGTAAAGAAGGCTGAAAAAACTGGAAAGGGAAGGGGAAGATAGATAGATACATCAAGCCTAGGAACAGGAACAGAATGGTGAAGTTGAGAAATTCTAGTAAACAATAAGAAATGATTCTATGCCACCAAATCCCAGGTCTCCAGTGAGTCAGTAACTTACAAAAGACCTCAGGATGAAGAAATGGAGACAAGAATGAGGGAGGTGTACATTAGCTAGGTGAGCATCCTGTTCCATTGGCAAAGGAATCAAGTAAGAGAGATAGAAGAGAAGTACAGACCAATGTAGTGAAAATAAACCTATCCAGAAAACCCCTCTTGAAGTGTGTCAGACATAAGGTAAAGTAATGAGAAGAATGAAGGAGGGTGGTAAGAAAGAGAAAAAGGCATGAAAATTGGGCAATAGAAAGGTAAATAGACGTTTTGTTTCCAACACTCAAACTGGGAAAAAGTGATTCCAAAGACTTACATTCAAGGAAGAACGGATGTACGCCAAGACAAAAGAGTCAAGTAGATGAGGCATGCTAGTTCAGGTGTGTGGAGGTATTTGAGAAATGAGTCTGTATGGACCCTAACATCAGGTAATGGAAGGAAAACAAAGTATCTCAGGTATAAGTTTTGTGTAGTAAAGCACTGGATAAGTCAAAAATGAAAGAAATTAACATAATTGCAAAATTATATCAAAGAACAGATGAAAAGGGTTAGAATTTTCCTCCATAGAGAAAGCTGTGATTAGAGCAAACTTTGTTGGGGAAGATAGCCTGTCAAAATCATCATCTTCATTATCCTAAAAATGTTCAAATTGGGGAGAATAAACATTAGGAGGAGGAAGCTAGTGTGCATGAAGGAATCCATAACATGTTGAACAATGGCTTTCATGCTTCCACAAACAATAAGCACCTAACAGCCACAAGTCTTGTGGTAGGAACATCATCATTATCATGGGAAGAAGCAGAAGTTACCATCAATTAAGAATTCATGATGGGAATGCAAGAAAAAAATACCATTTTGTTTTTCCTTATTTATAAAAAAAAAAACAGCAAAACTCAAGTTTCATAAAATATCACAAATCTCATGTATTAGGTCGTCAAGAAATTAATGTCACATTTTGGAATACTTTCATTAACCACCCCTCAAAAACCGTACATCATGTATAACGTCATGTTAGTGTAGCCTATATAATGTATAAAGTTTAGTATACTCTAATCCTTCATAGTGATGGCACACAACAATACAAACATTTGGCATATAATGCTGTTTGAATACAAGAAGGGAAACAAAGCCTCTGTAGCCACAAAGAATATCAAAGAAGTTTATGGAAATGTTTTGAGCGTTTGTAACTGTTAACAATGGTTCAGCAAATTTTGTTCAAGTGAATTCAAATTCGACGATGAGGAACCCACTTTGAGACTAATAATGGCTAACATTTGTAATTATGTTAAACTTATATTAAAGTTTTTCTTCATTACCCATTCAAGCCGTCTCCAGCCATTATTTGTTCAGGTAACTTTAGCCTTAAAATTGTAATGGCAGGGGCTGACATGTTGGAATTGATATTGATACTCTGAAATGGCCCTGAAATTGCATGTCTGTTAAACACAAGGAAACTTACCCTGGATTCTAGATTGTATGTCCATAAACATGATAACACACCTGGGTGGAGAGTGGGTGGGCAAATAGTAGCTTCACAACTTAGATAAAGTAAAACATCTTAGGTGCAAATTGATTGTTGGGTGACTAAATGAGCTAACAACTACAAATGCTGTTGATCATGAAATGTAAATCACTAAGTTTTTATACTGCCTAATAAATAACTCAGAATACCTCAAGAGATGTCACTTTTTAAAGTTAAGTTTCAAACCAAGAACTGGCAAATTCCACAATGTATTTGGTATAAAAAACACCGGTGTTACATGGATTTCAATCCTTCAAGACTTACAGTTATCCTACTTATAGTTCATGGGCAGCTTCACAAATCGCCAATATTTTTCTTACCTCTGAATTACCACGATTGTAATTTGCTGAATCAGAGAACCTTGCTTAGTAATTCACATATTTTTCAAATTAAATAACCCAAAATACCATCACAAGTCACATAATATCATTTTAGTTATCATATTAGGAAAATAAAGCCTGTTTTGAAAGCATAACCTCTAAACCTCCTAAATGAATATCAAGTTTTTTCAGCAAAAATTTATATTTTATTTCTGTTATTTTCTCTACCCTAACACTAATTTTAGTGAACTTAGCAGTGGAAAGTCAAATTAAAAGTTGAAAAAATCAAATAAATCCAAATTACATTTTATTTCTAGAATGACTGCATATTGTAAAACTATTTATGATAAATGGCTTTCAATGTTCTCCAGGAGGGTCTATGTGCAGCTGAAAAGCAATAAAACTAAATGAACCCAGATTAGGAAAGTATTAGCTTTATCTGTAAGAGTAAATAGTAAACAGGTTTTTGTAGGTTTCAAGCACCCCTATTACAATCTCACTACAGTATGTGCACATGCTGGAACAGTGTGTCACAAGAAATTTTTTATTTATTCTTTCATTCATGTTTTCTAACCTAATGTAATACATTTTAGTTACTTTTATAACAATAAATAACAAATGTACATAAAATACAAGAAATTCAATATTTATAACTGAAATTCAGACCTTTTGTTGTCGATGGACTTAGCACTATAAGCCTACTTTCTTTTTTGTAACAATAACGGTGATCTCAAATATTATTTTTACTTTATATATCCAATTTAGAACACAAAACATTATCATGCCCAAAAGTTAACATTTTCTTAAATCGAAAATGTATGTCATACTACAGCTATTACTTGACTGCCAGAGTTACTTCCTTTGCCCATCTAAGCTTGGTCTGATATTTTATTGTTTGCAACAGTCTTTGACACCCCTCTTAATTGCTTTTGGTGATATTTGTCTCGTAACATTCTTCACCATGTCAATGAGCCTTCTATCCTGGTACTGTATATAAGCACCTCATTCAGATAATGTTACCACTTTTTTGAGACTAACTCAATCCACAGTCTCTAGCACTGGCTCTTAGTGGGGAGGAAGGGCGGGAGGGTGTGAGAGGATGCAAGTATTATTGGAAACACATTTCTGATTTAAGAAAATGTTAACTTACAAAACATACTTACCTCTTCTCACACTACAGCTAGAATCTCAAATTGATAAGGTGGAGAGGCCTGTGAGGGAATTATCCATACAGAAAGCATCTGCATAGATCGTGGGTGTGTCAATAAAAGATTGCCACCTTATTGGCAGAACCGCACTACCTCAAGAACAGATATGCTCTTCACCCGGAACTTAATTCGTGTACTGTGGGTGGAATTTTACATGATTTATTATTACTATTGGCCAGCCCCCAACCAGGTAGCAGAGGTTCCACTGCTCCGGATTGAAATTATAGGGCCATGGTCATTATATCCCACATTGGTGGCTAGGACAATTGGATTGCAATATATAAATACATATATACATACATACATACATACATATTCTTATGAGTGGATTCCAACCTGTAGCTATAGAGTGATGTGTTACGAGACACAAGAAGCAACACCAAAGTGGACAGACCTTCTCCTCAACCTGAAAGGCAACACTCCAGGCTCAGAATGATGGGATCTTGTACGCCTTACTCAATCTGAGTAAACAGAACTCATCTGGTCTGGAATTATGAACTGCATTCTCACTCCCAAACCATGTGGGCAAGGTAAATTTCACTTGCCCCTAGAATTATGGGGAGGACTTGGAACAAACTGTGCTTAACAAAGGACCCAGGATGGAACCACTTTGCATTTAGAATTACATGGAGACAATGAACCCTCTTCGCTGAACAATGTACTGAACCAATATTGATAAAAAAGAAGGGCCATGCTCAATCCAACCAGATTGCTGGGCATCAAGTCTGAACTGGTACTACAAGAAGGCTCTCATGTAGGCTGGTGCCTCTCCTACTGAAATCTGAGAAGAAAGAAATACAGGGATCCAGGTAGGAGGGCCACCAACTTTGCACTTTTCTCGAAGAGTGGAAGAACTTAACTATAACACTCTGGAGGAAAAGCCTCTGTCCACTACCCCAGTGACTGGAAACTGGGTGTGGTAAGGACTCCCTAACTCCACTAGTAAAATCTGGGGGAGTAATGCACGTTGAGGAGTCCTAAGGAATAGTGATCTGGAAACAGTGAATAAGTGAATCATGTTCCCTAAATTTTTAAAAGCAAACCAACCCCTAGTTATTCAATCCAATCATTGGCAGGGAAGGGCAGGATAACCTTATGCTTTACTCATGATAGTCCATGAGTGGTGGTCCAGCAAAGTACAGTAATACCACCTGGTCAGCCTCTAGGTGGCCTTATGAAACACCTCATTTCTACAGGGCCTGTTGCCAGGGTCAGATTAAGGATCTATGAGGCCTGGAGCTGAAGACTTCCTATGGGCCTACTCAAATTTGTTCATAATATAAATAAATAAAGTGGCCATTCAGGCTTTACATCTACCAAACAATTATCAAATTAATATTATTTCAGGAAATGGCAATAATTATTAACGACATAGTTTGTTTGTAGTTAAGCACAAAGGGTATCGAAACTTGGTTTCTAGTGTTGTAAGTCCACAGACATACTGCTGTGCCACTGGGGGGCTATTAATGCCAACTAACCTGATAAGTTTTACAGAAGACAAATTACAAATCAATTTCAAGTTTTTATCATAGACAGATGCGATTATATAGAATTTTTTGAAGGGTGGAGTTCAGCCTGTAAAAGGGGCACACACATATAAGAACAATAACATATTTGTGATTTTAAAATTTATAATTGTTTCAGAGGAAATTTGCTGGTTTGATCAACAGTCATTGTTGAAAATATGTTTTCATTATACTTGTTTTAAATTTCTGCTCATTATCCTACAAAATGCTTTAATTTTTTAGGGTTGTGCTTGGTGATTTTTAGGTATAAGATGCTGATAAATCTTCAAAGTAACATAATTCTTATGTATTAGGGCAATTTGATGAGTGCAAAAGGATAATTTTGAAACAATCTATTTTGATATCAAGACACACTGTATTGTGTCGAACAGCCAAAACAACCTGCAGAATGAACTGTGTTATTAACAGGAGCAACAGCTTATTGATTTTCCACTTTCTGTAGTTCAGACTATGGTAATCCAAACTATCACATATTTTCAGTAAATGTTCTCTACTCGACCCTTACTTCACATACCAAATTTCCAGTCAATTTGTTAAGAAATACGAGAGATATAAAATTTCCACTTTTATTTGAAATTCATCCTTTTTCTTTTCTTTGCATCAAAAGTACCGAAACTTTATTTGATAGAAAACATATTTAACTTTTATGAATTTTTTCAAATTTAATACACTGATAGATCTTTACAACCTATGATTACATGTCAAATTTGGTAAATATAAGCCACATGTGCAAAGTTATTCAACAAAAATTGCTCAATTTTAAACAAAATATTTGCACATGCCTTCACAAAAGGTCACATGAGGTATTGGTATAAAATATTTACTACAGCTTCACCTAAGAGTAAAAGTGGATCATTTTTAATATTTTGACCTTTTGATTAAAAACAGCAGATTTAGAGCAGTGAAACTATAGGATGAAAGAATGTGCAGATACATAACTATTGGTTAGGCCAAACAACTAGATTATCAGTTTCTAGTTCAAGTTTTCTAAAAATAATCATATGGGTGGACGGCTATTATTCATTGCCAATTTTTAAGCACAATTTAGCTAAATTTAATGAAGTTCTTCTAATTAAAAAGCATTTAGCATCACGTGATATTAGTTTAAGTAATTAGTGTAAATAATGATGCTATATACAGCTTTACCAAGTACATGAGGGTGATGACAAGAAACTGTTAATCTAGTTTTCATCATGTTACTATAAAGGAAGTTAGTAACACTGTTTTAGAGAGGAAAAACTACCACAATACATTTTAAAGAATTTGGTTGGTTCTGTAAAGTATAGGTCTGTTCTGAATAACACGGTTGCAATCCTAAAGCTAATGTGTCCTAAAGCTATCGAGTGTCACTTTCTAACTTGCTGTGGTTTGTTGGTGTGTTGACAGAAGGTCATGTTATCTAATCAAAAACACCTTAGGTGTAAAAAAAAAAGTGTGACCAAAAAAAGCATTGAGTGGGCGACTTAAAGGAATGAAATCAATATTGGCAGCCAAACTGGTAGCTAAGATTATAGCACCAATAAGAATTTTACAACAAATATTCATTCATAAGTTTGTTTGTTTGTTTTGAATTTTGCGCTACACGAGGGCTATCTGCACTAGCCATCCCTAATTTAGCAGTTGTAAGACTAGAGGGAAGGCAGCTAATCATCACCACCCACCACCAACTCTTGGGCTACTCTTTTTACCAACAAATAGTGGGATTGACAGTCACATTATAATGCCCCCACGACTGAAAAGGCGAGCATGTTTGGTGGGACGGGGATTCGAACCCGTGACCTGCAGATTGTGAGTCGAGCTCCTTAACCACCTGGCCATGCCAGGCGCATTCATAAGTTAGCCAGGCCAGGTTTTTTTTTTAAACTTAGGGCATGATGGTGGGTAAAACAAAATACGCGGCCAAGCTACCAGTGTAGCTAAGACATAAACAGCTTTAGTAAGGCATGTAACAACTTTAGTAAATGCATATTTTTTTGAATGAAAATAGTTTGCATAGTTATACCATATTTTTTAATATTATTTATATTTCATTTCACAAAATATCACCCAATTAGGCCAACAATGATAATAATTCATGCTCTGCATCATTTTGGTCTGAATAAATATCTGAAGTAAAACAGTTCAACACAGACTTTCAAACAATGAAATAAATGAATGTTAAATAACATAATTTTCCGTTAAATGAGAGGGTGGTCTTAATATGAACAATTGAGTCAAGCATCTTCAAACTCATTTTGTTTCAATATTTTTGGTCAAATTATATTAAAGACAAAGTATTTTATGTGTGTTTTATTAACTCTACGTATACAGGCTCAGTAATTCTTACCGACATTGTAACCACCTAAAAAAATATCAAATAAATCTAAATTACCCCCTTTTTCTTTCTAGAATGGCTGCAGAATATAACAGAAAATTATGATTATTTATAATAATGTGGCATCAGAAATTTTTGTATTCAATTTAGAATGCAAAATATTTCCACACACATAAAATAGAATGTCTTAAAACTTACATAGTTTATTTAACTTTCTAACTAACATAGGTCCCTTCAGTGGCACCACGGCTTGTCTGCAGACTTATACCACTGGAATCAGGGTTTCAATACCCATAATAGGCACAGCACAGATAGCCCCTTGTGTAGCTTTGTGCTTAACTACAAACGAACGAATAACCAACATTGAAATGGCTTAAAATTATTTCCATACCAGGTCAAGTAGAGCCCCCAACAGCAAGATTGAAGGAAATGGCACTCAGATGTCCAAATTATTATTCCACTGTCACAAATCTTTAGACCCTATAGCTGTCAGTTCCATGAAACTTCCGCCTTATATTGGTTATAAATAATACAATAGCAAACATCAGAGAGAATTTACTACAAGTTTTGAAAACAGGATGCTCAATGGAAGGCATGGCATTTGACCAGTACTTTATTGCTGATATCTCCATAAAGCAAAAGCTGTATCAGTGGCAAATATATATATAAGTAAGTGTAAAATCCCACAGAAAATTACAGGCCTTAGAAGGTAGCATAAAATGTTGAAATAAATAGTTTAGACTTAAAGGTTGTATGCGATATACAGAGAATGAAGCTTGGCATTTTTATTTATATATAAATATATATACACTTTAAAAAATATGAAATTGATAGTTTTATGTTATTAAAATTTGATCTATAAATTATGTTTAATACCAACTTTATTGATATACATTGATAATAAATTAGTTTAATTAAATTTTGAATGTAACTGTAAAATACCACGACATACACTTTTACCTATTCGTAGCAAAAGGGTTAAGGGATCATTTGAAATTGTGTATATGTCTCAGTCACGTGTTTAAAAATGGTAAACTCATTATTGATGCAGGAATTTGTATATTTTCTAATGCATGTCTTTTTTTTAATAGCATGGTGGGCCTGGAGCTACAGCTCCACCAGCACCCACCTTAATCTGGCCCTGCCTGTTGCAACCTAGATAAAGTATATTGAATTAGTGGTTGCTAGTGCAGAATTAATTTGATAAAAGCACACCTGCCTGGGCAACACTCATCACAGAGTGGGATCCTGTGAAAATGAGCTAAGAGACCCTGAAACATAAAGTAGAGACATGAGTAGCAATGAAAATACTCACCCCTCCAAATAATGTAGCAGAAGTGGTTAAGATAGCTACAAAGGGTAGTCAAAAACCCTCAGATGAAGATCTTGCAAATAATGCGAGACAAAAGTATTGGGGGAAGTCCACATACTATCCCACACTATGTCCTCCAGCGAGCAATTCATCTGGGCTGCTAAGGACATAGAAATGTGATGAATCTGGTTAAACGTGACTCACAGAAGACTCTTGCCTTCAAAGAGAACCTACAATAAGCGATATGGACGAATTTTGTACCCACCTCATCAATGTAATTGGAGATAAATCCTGGGAAACTGATTGATCCAAATAAATAAATTAGTGTTTGACAAGCATCACTGAAGGCATTAGTGTGAGCAATAAAACCTTCAAGACCCTCACTGTACCTAACAAATTATCCAAATCTGATTGGTCATAAAATAGAGAAATAGTGATCAGATGAATTGGTGAAAAGGATTTATCATCTTCCCTGTCTGACAGTGTCTTAGAGAAGAAGAACCAGTCTTAGGATGTAGGTAGAATGGTAAAGCTTCCTGTGCCCAATCAACATAAAACTCTCTGACTGGCAATGTCTGTAGGTCAGCAGTAATAAAAAATAAACCTTCAGAGAAAAGTGATACACAGCACATGAGACTAAGGTTACAATGGGTGTTGAGAAAGGGCACATAATGTAACCTTAATATACCAGTTAAGTAACTGGAATGGTCATTTGGGACAAAGGACCCAAAGCAACTTGGGGAAGCTGGAAAGTACTGGGAGGCTCAAAGAATTTTTTGTCTCAAGTACCGAAAGGTAGTTGTTAAGGCTGCCTTATACAGGGTGATTGTGGAAGATGCAAAACTCTAGCCAAAGAGCCAGGTAAAAAGAAGGTTTAAAACATTGTGTAGCGAAGCCTCATCATCTGTGCACAGACAATGGAATTCCTTACTGTTAAGATATGCACCCCATCTCTGAAGCGAGGCATTTGTGAAGAGATGGATCTCTAGTTGAGGTGGTGGCATAGGAACCCACATCTTAGTATTGTCCCTATCTAACATTCCCTCAAGATCGAGGAATGATCCTGAATAAGGATGCTGGAGAAGCCAGTGATCAATATTGATGATCTTTTGGTTGCATAAAGACCTTTGAAAGGATCTCTTGTGTGCTCATCCCAAAAGCATGAGCGAATTGATTGATGAGCATATTCCCAAAAGAGAAAGAACAACCTGTGCAGTGGGAGAAGGAGAGGTGAATAAAAGTTGGGTTTCCTGTTTCAAAGCATGGAGCCGGATGGGAGTTGGGTGAGCTCAATTGAAATATGTTATGACAAAATTACCTAGACTGATGAAATGTTGAGTTAGAGCAAGTATAGATGTCTCATCTCTGAGAATGAAGCCTGCCTTGGTTGTTTTTGAAAGTAGAATCCGAGTGTGACGTTCTGACAATTGATGAGATGGTACCAGCAGTAACCAGTCATCTATGAAATAGTGTGCGCACAGGATTAGGGAATGGAGGTGATGAGAAAATGCTCGTATGACTCGGGAGAACTCATGTGGTCAGAGGGTAAAAACCCCAAATTGCAGTACGTGACCCTTGTACACAAAAAATACTAATAGTGGTGGGATGTCACCACTATGGCTATGTGCAGGTAGGAGATGACTACATCAAACATGGACATCCACAATCCTAGTAAAGAATGCCAACTCAGAGAGAGGAATGAATGACTTGTGAACCTTGGAGAATCTAAGAATTGATATAGACGAGAGAAATCGTTGACTGAACACCAATCTCCTGTCTTCTTCCGCCAAACAAACCAAAGGAAATAAAATCCTGGAAGAACTGGCATGACTCTCTCTCTACCCCCAGACCAACCAAACTCTGATAGCCCTAGAAATAAGTTTTGAAACCCGAGGATCTGCAGGAGACAGAAACCCTACAGGTTGGATGGATAATGGTGATGAAGATGTGAACTGAATGACTAATCTTGACTCAAGGACCTGTAGTGCCCATGGATCCATGGTTAAGGTTTACCACTATCCAGAAACTCCCAGAGCTGAGCCCCCACATACCCTGATACTGCTGGCAGCATTCCAACTGAGCAGCAGAACTCTTAGATATGAACAAAGTCTATTCTGGGTATCAATGGATCAAGGGGTGATGTCAGGGGTCAGGACTCTCAAATAGGGAGTGGAACTGACCTCCTGTAGGAGCTGATGACAGTCAAGGCCCCAACAACAACAGGGATGAACATAGAAGCCGACAATCGAACCAATGTGCATACTAACAATGGGTCCAGCTCATCATCAATGGATTTGGTGATCCTGAAAGCCTTTCAACAACGTTTAGTTTTAGAAAAACAACATTTTAGACTTTAGAGTTGTAAGTCCATAGAGTTACCACTGTCCCACCAGGAGGCATTGATCTATTCAGGTTAACTACAGAGTCCACTCTAGAACCACTAATTTCTAGGAGCAGATATATTCTTTGACATAGGTGAAGAGTGACACAAGACAAATATCGCCAAGGGGCAATTAAGTGTGGTATAAAAGACTAGAGCAAGTATCTCCTAAGGATCGTAACACATAGAAACCCATTAGTGAATGCTTTGTTGAGAAAAAGTTATAACATCATCTGAATGAGGTACTCATATACAGTACCAGGATGGACGGCACATTGACAAAGGTGGAGAGTCTCACGAGACAAATATTGCCAAGGGCAATTAAGTGGGGTATAAAAGACTGGAGCAAGTGAGAAAAAATCAGACCAATGCTTAGATGGTCAAAGAAAGAAACCCTGACAGTCAAGTGGTAGCTGTAGTATGGGAGAAGGTAACTATATTTTGGAAAATGGAACATTCTTTTACCACTATAATTTAACTGGCTTTCTAAATAAGCTATAAATAGGTCAAATCAATTCTATTAGTTGGTTGAGCCAAACACCACAGAAGCAAACAATAAAACTCAGGCTAAATATTTCCTAACCTGGTGTCTAAATGAGCTAATTTCCAAATAAATCTTTTAAAAAACAATCTGCTCTTTCTATTGTTTATAAACAATCTAAAAACAAATGACAGAGAGAATTATTCAGATTTTTTGAAAGAAAGAATGAGATAGGATGGGTGTGACATATGGATTTGGCTTTTTGTTTATATCACAGTAAAGCAAGAAGCTAGGGGGCTATTAATTTGTATTACAGCTTAGAAACATCTATAATATAAGTGTGTAATTGGTGACATACTCAGAAGATCATATAAGGATAGAAAAAAATTTAAAAGGGCAATTCTGACCAAGGAATCATCATGAGATACAGAAGTAAAGATTGAGAATCTAGTTAAATGTTTCTTTTTGAAATTAATAAATTTAATTTAATATAATATTTAAATTTGAATTACAAAGTACATTTTGGTGCCTAAATTGTTGATAAACATTAACAATAAAGTTCTTTAATTAAATTTTGAATGTAACTGTAAGATATGTCCTGACATGCAATTTGACCCACTTGTGCAGATAGGGTTAATCCTTAAGCAAATTAATAATGTTTTATAATTTAATTGTTGATTTCATGCATGTTTATTATAAATGTTGAAAAACATAGTGGTTAAGGTATTTATTATTCTGAGTAGAAATAGATGACTAGATATTTTGTTTTGAAATTCAACAGGCAGAATATCTTTCTGTTATTTGGTTGATTCTACATGAAATTCACAATATCCTTATTAATTGCATTTATAATTTTTTCAATAATTCTTTACATATTTTTTTTAAACAAATATAGAAATATTGCATTTCTCTCAAATGTTAACTCAACATACATAAAAGCTTTCATTAAAATGTCATTGCTATTTCTTTAGAAATAAAAATTCAAGGACCTAAGATATGAATTAGACAAAACAATCTTACCATGATGATAACTGCCAAAATTAAACTAACAATTATTAACATAAACATTACAAAAATCATATGACCTAAGTTAAATAATGTAGATTTTTAAGTTTCACTGGACAGATAAAATATAATATTCACTATTGAGTCTGCTCCTGTAGCTTGTAAAATTAAATCAATAAAGTGTACTTACACCAAATGACAATATCATAATCTTCATGAGCTGATGTTAGAAATTCATGCAAATAAGGCCTCATCAGTTCAGATGCAGATTGTGCTGTGGACCTGTGATCTGAAGATTACTGATTGATCAGCAACAATTTGAATATTTATTATTCTCAAACAAATATACACATAACAGTGAATGTATGAAATATAATTATGATTAACAATAAACAATAACTCCAAAACTGATGGCTTCCCAAGTAAACTATGTTCTACTTATAATTATACAAGATGATACAAAAGTTGTGTTCCACCATGATTTTTTTCAAGTCCTTCCCTTATATTAGATGTTTGAATTGGGCACTGTTGGTATCATGACACAGTGTTACAATAGGATCACTTCCACATGTTCTTAACATCCCAACCAATTCAAGAAACAAACAAAAAGGCAACTGTTGAAACACAAACATGACTAAGAAAAAGCCTGGGGAGGAATGAATTTTGCACCACTCTGTAGTTTCAATAACATATCAAAGATAATATTGTGTGCAGTAAATTATTCACAGTGTTATATGCTTATTTAGTTGGTTAAGTAAAAAAACATGGTTGATATATATTTTGGAAAACTTTATTGATACAGAAGCATATTCACTACTAGTAAATGTACATTTGAATGTTGTTGAATCAAACATTAATAATTATATACACATAAGATAAAGAGTCAAAAACTATCAGTTGTATTTAAAAACTGTGTAAAACTGATATAAAATAGGTCAATGAATGCAGTTTGGTACCAATTTCATAAAGGTACTTAACATAACAATGTTTTGGGACTACATGGGACCTATTGGTCCATCTTGGCTGTCCCATCCTCTAAACTAAACTAAAACTATTATAAAAAAAATCTTAAAGTCAGCCTTTAATATTCATATACTTCTTAAGCTTTCTCTTAACTCACTTAAATTTACTGCCTCTACAACATCCAAGGGCAAATTATTTCAAAAGCCAACCACCCTGTTAGAAAAATAAAACTGTCTCAGCTGAAGATGACTCCTACTCTGCCTAAATTTATATTTATATCTACGCAGATGTTCTAAATACAAATGGGACACTGGAAATTGATTAGAATATCCTTAATGCTTGCTCAGAAGCAACTGAGAACAACTGTTCAATTTTTTTCCTTCTCTTGCATTATATAAACAAACACATCAATAGGTCTAGTAGTAGTGTATTGAATTATAATAAGCAGGTTCTATTAAGCAACATATTTCAGCCTTTAGCTTATGCAGATAATGAACTTGAGAAGAGAAAGATAACAAAAGGGACAGATAGTTTGGTTTGAATTTCGTGCAAAGCTACACGAGAGCTATCTGCAGGGACATTTAGGGATGGGAATGAAATACATAATGATGTTATAGTATGGCATGTGGACGAGATAGTCTGTGAGGTAAATAGGGGAAAAAATTAGATTATGCTATCCAGAAGCAGAGGTAGAGAAAACAGCTGACAGAGCAAAGGATATAGTAAAAGGTGCTCACAGTAATGCAGTCTTTGTAGTGCACATAGGGGCTAATGGTGTAGAGGAGGATAGGTCAGAGAAGCCTATTGTTAAGTACAAGGCATTCAAACAAAAAGGGGCCATAATAGCTTAATTTTGTCAAGAATGTTACCAAGACTTAACTGTGGGAATGAAACAATAAGTAGGTATTTAACCATTTCATTGAAGCTGGGATGTATATTTCCTAGTGCATTGGGAAATATATACATCCCAGCTACAGTGAAGGGTTAAGAGTTGAATGTTAGGCTTAGGTTAATATGTAAGGAGCAGATTGGCTGGTTGGATTTGTGAGATCAGTTCAGTGGGAAAAGGGAGCTTTTTGGAATGAATGGTTTATATTTAAATAGTGTAGGATCTGGCTTGTTTACAAGGGCTGTTAACTCAACTATAGCCCCCAGTGGACAGCAGAAAGTCTGTGGACTTATAACATTATAAATCCAGTTTCAATACCCATGGTGGGTTTGATTTAACATGAATTTCTCGCAAAGCTACATGAGGGCTATCTGCACTAGCTGTCCTTAATGTAGCAGTGATAAACTAGAGGGAAGGCAGCTAGTCAACAACACCCACCGCCAACTCTTCGGTCACTCTTTTATCAATATATTATAACACTCCATAGCTTAAAGGGCAAGCATGTTTGACGATAAGAATTCGAATCCGTAATACTCATATTGTGAGTCAAGCACCTTAACCACTAGGCCAGGCCTCTGTGGTGGGCACAGCACAGATAGCCCAATGTGTAGCTTTGCGCTTAACTACAAACAAACAACTCTCAACTATAAGGGCAACTTTACACAGTGGTAAAACCATTGAAAGGACTAGAATAATGAAAAAAGAATTAGATGCAGAGACGGGTTTAGGTACAAAGGTAGTTTTAATAGTAGGCTAAACTATTATTATTTTACTGCTAGAAGTACAAGAAATAAAATGGATCATTTTAGAGCTCTGGTGAGAACAGAGGATTTTGATATAATACAAATAGCTAAAACCTGGCTAAACATAGACATTTCTGATGAGAAGACTTTCTTTGAAATGTAAGGTTATAGACTGTGTAATAAGGATAGAGTACTTAGAAAGAGAGAGGAGTGGTTTTATATGTAAAATGTGAGTTACATCCTGTTCAAGTTGATGATATCAAAGCTAATAGCAATGAGGTTGAATCTATTTGGGTTTCTGTTAGTGGTTATAAGGGGAAAAGGCTTTTAGTTGGAACTTACTAAAGACCACCAGGTGAAATTCATGAGAAACTCTACAGTAAGATGAAGAACTGAACTGTTAATGAGGTTATAATTGTGGGATATTTTAATTTTAGGTATATAGATTGGAAAAGTGTTAATCAAATCATGATGGAGGGTTTTCTTCAACAAGTGAGTAGGGATCCCACTATGAACCATGCTATTTTAGATCTGTTGTTAACTTCTAATAAAGCAATGGTCAATAGGGTAGAGAATGGGAAACATTTGAGTCCAAGTGATCACTGCTCAATTACATTTGATGTTTTTTTGCATATGGAGATGAGGAATAATAAATTTTGGTTCTAGGTTTAAAAAATGCAAATTTTGAAGAGATTACACAAGAATTATCTGCTGTGAGTTGGGCAACTGAATTAGTTGGAAATAATGATCAAATGGGGAAAAATTAAATGATTAGATATTCAAGATAAGCATGTTCCTTATAGACAAAAAAAAAGGGGGTGGCTGCAAGTAAAAAAACCAGGTTGATTCACAAAGGGTATAAATAACAATATTAAAATGTTATAAACAGAAGATTAAATTGATTGCAATGATGAAAGAGTTGTAGGATTATACAAAAAATCAACAGAGTTGGTCCAATGGGAAATTAGAAAATCACAAATATGTGTTAAAAAGTTACCTGAAAGTGTAAAATTTAACAGTGAGGATTTCTTTAAATACATTAAGGGTAAGCAAAATGTTAGAATGGTAGTATGTCGTTTGAGGGATGATACAGGAAGGTTAATATCTGTTTATTATGGGATGACTGGGTTATGAAATTCTATTTTTTCTTCAACTTTCACTAATGAAGATTTTAAGCAATATTCCACATCCTAAACAGTTGCTTGATGGAAACAAGGTTGAACAAACTGATCACATTAATTTGGAGCTTGTTAAGAAAAAAATTGTAAAGTTTAAAAAATCATAATGCTTCTGGGCCAGATAATATTTACCCAAGGGTTTTGAAAGAGGTTAAGGATTGGATATGTGAGCCACTTGCTACTATTTTTTCTAATTCCTTGAATAGAGTACAGGTGCCAGAATATTGGAAGTTGGGTAATTTTATTTTCCATCCCATTAATTATAGGCCTATTAGTCTTACATTAGCAGTGAGAAAAGCTTTTGAATCTAATAAAAGATGCTTTGCAAATTCATTTAACGAAGTTTAAAATTTTGTTTGATAATTAACATGGTTCAATCAGGGAGAAATCTTACCTTACTAATCTTCTGACATTCTTTGAAGAGGTTACTGCTTATCAATGAGGGTACGGGTGTGAATGTGGTGTATCTGGAATTTCAGAAAGCATTTGACAAGATGCCACATACAAGTCTTGTTAAAAACTTAAAAAATTATTATCTCTGTGGGTTTCAGGGATAGGTTGGCTTACTAGAGAGATGGAAGAAAGAAGAGGGTTATAAACTGAATTCAGTGAAACTGAATTAATTTCAGGAGTGGGATAACTTATAGCTCAGTGTTGGGACCTTTGTTTTCATTAATTTATATCACTGACATAGATGAAGGAATGGTCAATAGATTATTTAAGATTACTGATGACATTAAAGTTCTGGGTGTTGATGGCTTTAAGGAGAATACTACTACTTTACAAAAAGAATGCAATGTTTCTCTCATGTTTTTTCTTTTCTTTTCACATCTTGCCTATCGATCATGCAAAGTAGTTTTCTTTTTACGATTAAAAATATTTTTATGCATAAGAAAATTTTGAAATTTCAAATGCGAAATCTTTATAATGTCGGGATAGTTATCAAATGTTTCTTATGAAAAAAACTTTATATTCTATCTGTTATTTTCAGTAATTAATCTCTGTACAGGTTTGATAGACTTGAATGATCTCTCAACCACCATAAAAAATTAGGAAATAAATATAAATTATGCCTTTTTTAATTCTAGAATGAACCCATATTATAACACAAAAACATAAATGTTTAGATGAAATAGCTTAAATCTCATAACATTGTACATTTATATATATTTACTATTTTTATTATATTGACCTTTCACCCATACCTGGCTAATAATACAGAAGTTACAATGATGCAGCTCACATGCACTCATGTTACCATATCAAATAACATAAAACTGACCTTTAGTCTGTACAAAGTAACTTGTCTTGGCTGTGTTTAGTCAACTAGTATTTTCTAAAATACAGTCACATTTCAATTATTATACATTATATATGTATATAGATTATTGCTGTTTTGAAATAAGTTCTTAAACATATTTTCCCTAAAACATAGAACAGTAAATAAAGAAATAAAGTAAACAATTATCTCTTCTAGTTATGACCTT
>NW_013667609.1:199304-205658 GCF_000517525.1 Limulus polyphemus
AATACATAAATTACTTCATCAATATCATAGAATTCAACTATAATTTATCAAGCTTAGTAATTAAGATGTATTTTACTCTTAAAGAATATGAAATTGCGAGCAGACTAAAGACACAACTTACCTCATTGAAATCTTGATTCAAAAGAAATGGTGCTAGCTATGTTAGAAATTCTGAGAAAACCACAAGGGGGACATTCTGAGCTTCCAATTGGTTATTCATGTCATATATAGAAGTAAGTGTATATAAGGAAGCATTTCCAAAAATGGAAATGCGTTTGATTTATTACATGAGCAATATGTTAGCAAATTGAAAAGATAAGAGATTCTTATTTTATATTCTAGCTTGTCAATATCAATAACTTGAATTTCTAATTCATTCAAAACCATAGACTTAGTACTTTGACTTCACAAACATCTAATTTGAACCAGTGCTGCATTCAACATACCACGTGACAAACAAACAAAATTCGATATCTAACTGTGTTTTTTTTAATATTTACTTTTAAATTAAGAAATTGAATAAGGTATAATACTAAAATTTGAATTATAATCTACAGTTTGATACCAAACTTATTGACATAAATTTATGAAATAGTAGTTCAATAAAATTTTGAATGCGAGTCAACAAACGAGGGTTAAGATGCTATTTGGAAAGAAAAGATTGTCATACCAGGATAAATTAAGGCCTATAAACTTGTTTTCTCTTGAAAACAGAAGGGTTAGAGTAGATACGATGGAAGTGTTTAAGATTGTTAAGAGTATTTATGCATTCTCATTTTCATACTTAATTGTGAAAATGATAAGATCAAGGAACAAAAGTATAAATTTTGGTAGGGAAGAAGACATCTTCAGTTAAGACAGCTTTATTTTTCTACCAGGGTTGTTAACATTTGGAATGAGTTGCCTTCAGATGTAGCAGGTGCAGTTAATCTAAATGAGCTTAAGGGAAATTTGATGAATATTTGAATAATAAGGGTGGGCTTTGAGTTTTTTAGCATTTAATTTAGTGAACAGAATGGTATAGATAAACCAAAAGGTCCCTTGTTATTCTTTAATGTTAATACAGAACAACTATACTTTCTAAGTGTCATAATATTTATTACAGTGCCACATATTTAAACCATCAAATGTGTAAAACAACAAACAAAAATACTTTTTATTCATTTCAGAATAAGAAAATATTTGTACAGTTTACTTATGTGAGACACTAGTAAAAACTGCAGACTAAATCAAAATATTTCAATTTTTTTTTATAATTCTCAGCACAGTAAAATTTTCCTCATATAATCTATAAATGCCCTAACTACACCGCTATAAAATACTTGATAACAGACAATATACAAGTTGAAGTTTTATTCTGGAATAAGCATTAGTTGTTTTCAGGTAATGTATTTATATTTTTTTTTTACTGTGACTTAAATGCTAAATGGTTTTTAACATTCTGACTTATAAATCCATATTTGCATCCAAAACAAGTTGGGTTAAAACCTAGGAAAACTGGTAGGATAACTAGCAACAGCTGTTGAACTGAAAATGCCTTTTTAAGTTTCCTTATGATTACTGTGCACATTTTATTTACTTTTAAACAGCTTTGTTAATATGTGACAAAATTAATACTTCTTACAAAAATCAGAACAAATAAACAGACAACATAAGTTTTTCCAAGTGAAAATGGGTAAGTTACATCAAACTATAAAACTGTATAACTTATTGAAAATTGTTAGTCAAAATATTTTTTTTATTAATAAAATTGTTCAGTGAGGTTACTCTAAAATGCCAAAATATTGAATTAGCTTTGCACTAAATTTTTGCTATAGTGTGAACAACAAAAACAAATCATTATAATTAATCATTAAATAGGCTTTTTGGTGTTTTAAGCATATATTTAGGCCAAAGTGTGTGATAATAGATCATGGCAGACTTAAGAAATTTTTTTAAGCAACTTCAACTTGAATTTCCCACCACAAAAAGGAAAATAAATTTATCTACGCTAATCCTTTGTATACAATATGCTTCTACTTAAACAATTTTTGCACTTTATAAACTTAGGCTTATTGTAAGACATGTTCAAAATTAAAAAAAGTTCTAAGAATACTTTAAAATTTTAAATACAAAAAGAAATTTAGTAGAACAAAATTAAAATGAAAACATTTTAATTTCAAAAATTTCAAGACAAGCCATTTACCAAAAAGAGTGTAGTCAATGTCAAGCACCAAAAGCTTTTTTCCTGGTCGAGGATTGCTCAATATTTTGATGTCATATTCTTTAATTCTTTTCTGAACCTTTGCAAGAAATTCTTCCCTGTTTTCAATAGCAATTTCTTCTTCTTCCATATCCAGATCATTAACAATTTCTGGAATGTCATATGGAGGTGCTACTACATCAGCTATTGACTCTTCTAGACTTCCCACCATCAGAACTTTAGTTTTAGGTTTCAGTTTCAATTGAGACAGTTGCACTTCATCATTAGCAGGTCGTCCTACAGGTATCAAATATAAATATATATATATATATATATATATATATATAATTAAAAAATAAAAAAGACACCAGAATACCAAAAGAAACAATTTTGTGAAACCAGATTTCACATTTCTTTTAAAGCAAAATGTTTTTCTTATAATTTTCAACTTTTGAAATAATTTGGCTGATTATGTAAAATATGATAAAAGTATAGAAATACTATGCTTTTATTGTACACATATAACAATTATAAAGGTTCAATTTAGCTTTGATTGATTGCTTAAGGATGACATCAATAAATGAAAAAAAATCTCCTGTAACCTTACTTGACCCATGAATTCCAAAATTAGAATTGGTTCTTTATAACATATACAAATATTATTATGCATTATTAAACCCACAGTCTATTCAGCAGTTTCTCTTTTGGAACACATTAACATTGAACTGTCATTTAAACACTACATTCTTTATAATAAAACCATTACCAAATAAGTCACTTTCATGTATAACATACAGTCTTGTGTAATGAACCTATTAAACACAAAATTTTCAACTCTTTATGACAAATGTTACTTAAAATAGGAATATGATTTATTTTAATAAATTTTTAGAAAAGGTTTATAGGAGGACTAATGATAATGGTAAGAACATAGCATATCTTTTCTTGAGAAAACTGAAAAGATAGACAAGAGGTGATGTTATCAAAAGTTTAAAATTTTAAAGTTACTTGTGCTCAGATAGAGAATGTATAACTTAAAAATCCCAATTTATCAAACAAATAAATTTACCTTTTATTTTTAATCCAAGCAATTTCTGACGACCTGGTAATACTCCAGTTTTTTGGCAGATAACTGTTTTCAACTCAGCTATTGTATTTTCCCCTGCAAGGCAATCTATCAAATATTCCTTCCCTCCCCATTTCACTGTTAATTCTAAATCAGTCATCTCTGATAATATAAATATTAGAGAAATAAACAAATACAAGATTAATATATTTTTATATTTTTCCTTTAGTTTTATATTCTAAATTATAAGAAACAAAAGTTAAACTTTATTTGTCCCAGCCTGTAGTTAATACTACTTAAAGTTAGAGTTAAACGTAAATTACGTCCTTTTCTAGTATTACTATTAGCAATAGTAATATATCTTTTAGTATAAACATAAATTAAGGTTTTATGTTGTTGTTTTTTCACAGGGGGTTATCTGTGCTGTTCACACTGCGGCTACAGAAAGAAACTCGATGTTTTAGTGTTATTATAAGCTCCCAGACTTACCGCTGAACCACCAACTGAAACCAAGACGGCAAGAGGCCCTAAATTTCATGAAAAGTTTACAATTATTTGTTACGAGTAAATGCAAAAAATAATATTAATTATAACTTACAAGCTCATTTTTAATACATGTAGAAAACAGTTTTAACGCTTATCACCTCTTTAAATCCTGAATTATAATTTTAATATTTCTATGAATTGTTATTAATTATGCTAACAATAGTCTTAACCTTATTAAATTTATACTTGATTAAATAATTAATATTACAGGTCAACAAGTGATGCAATTTACTATTTAGCTATGAAACGTATTAATCATCTTGCTAATTTGATAAAATAAAACCAAAATCAATGTTTGTTGAGTTGTAAATTGTATGATAAAATTAAAAATAATTTGATAGTCATACTAAAAACTCCAGATTTCTACAAATTGTAGAATTTCCTGTAAATACAATGTTAATTCATGCCGCCAGTTGTGTAACTTAAGTTTTTATGACAAATAATTTTTATGTAAAAATATATATGATAAAACTCTAAAAGTATATTTTTATATGAACATATGATTGTAATGGAAAATTACTTTTAAAGAAAAAATGATTCCAGTCCTTATAGTTTTAAAATAAAAGTGATTTTAATCTTATATTATGTTTGAAATTTATAAGTATTGTTGCATCAGAGAGGTCACGTGACTAGTATCACGCCATTTCTTTCTCGAACCTTCGTGAATTGTCGGAAGATTACTAGATTGGGGGTAGTCTGGTATATATAAGATGGTCACAACGTGACGAGACAATGTGTAGGTAATGAGTAATTGAACTGCAGTCAGAGAGTGTGTAATTGAACGGAGTATTGTTGAAGTCGAGCTCGTGAGACGTGAGTTGAATGTTGAAATTAAGTGTACCGTAAAGTTGTATTCGGAAAGAATAAACCAGTTTTATCTAAGAAAGGACTTGTGTCGCTAAAGTTTCGTCGGAACGAAGTTACGGAAAATTAACTAACGACTGGAGGCGTAACAGTATACTAAACCATCGTGACCCGTTGAGTCACCCACTACTCAGAGGTTATAAAGAATCAAGCTATTTTCAATATTACACCGAAATGAAGGTTTATTTTGAGATAATTTAATTAAATATCTCAATCCATTCGTGTTATTCATAATTCAAGAAAAAAAATTTGATTCTTGATCGGGAGTAAAAGGAAAGACCATTTCATTTTTCAAAAAGGTGAAGTAAGAAGTTTCGTAAAGAGCGCGAACGGTAGTGTGGTGTAAAATTACTCATGCTAGAAATTTTCATAAAAATGACCCGAAAAACGGCGCTAACTCGGTAACCCGTGGCCCGATTTTAATGAAACTTGTTTTATTCTGTTTTTATTCTCATTTAAGGTGTAAAGTATTCTTACAAATATGGCGCTATTGTGCGCCGTTTTTGCTGTATTTAATTCCAGACAAGCAAACAAAAAAACAATCTCAGAGTTTTAGTAGTTTATAGATAGATTCTTCAAGATCTTGTTTTTGTCATCTTACGCCTTTTATTGACAGAGAAATAATATAATAGCCAATGCTCGGCGAGAGGTTTTCATTTATAAAGTTTTATTGTTGTTCTCGACTTGATTTTCATTTTGTTACCTCGTCTCCATAGTTACTATTTGTAAATAGTCAATAACATTGTAGATCCATTTTATTATTGTTCTTTCTACGCGCCGTTATACCACATTTTCATCACATCATTTAAAATCTGTGGCCTGTGGCCAAATTTTAACGAAGCTTGTTTTATTCTGTTTCTATTCTCATTTCATTACAAATATGACGCTATTGTGCGCCGTTTTTGCTGTATTTAATTACAGACAAGCACACACACAAACAAACAAACAATTTCAGAGTTTTAGTAGCATATAGATAGATTTTCGATTACTTGCCTAAATAAACCTCGAGACGAAATCAGCTTTAGATCTTTGTCATATTGGAATCAAAAATTAAAAAAATATATAAATTATAACTATTACAATTCCTTTTTTATTTAAGCACCATCAGGTATCCACTAGATTATTCTAAATTCACCCACATGTAATGTTTTAATTTTGTTATATTTCTAGTTGTGTAACAGGTGGGCCAAATATTTTCAATGTGTCAGTTTTAGTTTCCTGTTTTTATGGAGATGCGAGTTTCACTCTTAATATTACTTGGTAGATGTTTAAAAATAAACTTTCTTTCTGTCGATGCCTAGGACATTCAGGTCCTTACATAGAATGTTTGATAGGGGTGTCTAATTTGTGGGATGAAAACCCAACATATATTGTGCAAAACACAATCAGCATGCTAATACTACGGGGTCTGGAGGCATGCGACTATTTCAAGCCAAAAAATATTAATGCTTCATTTGAAGTCATGCATGCGCGCTGGAGTTTCTAGAAGGATCATGAATTTTCCTGGCAACTCTAGTTTGTTCCAGGCGCCCTCTTTTTTTTTAGTATATAAGCCCGGCAAATAAAGCCAGCGAAAAGGATAGAATTGCATAGATAGATAAATATAGAGATAGATAATTGAGTCAAGCGAACAGGACACACTGTAAGTAAAGTGTGTGTGAATCGTTATGAATTATAGCGTGTATTTATAAAAGTA
>NW_013667609.1:205844-208170 GCF_000517525.1 Limulus polyphemus
CAAAGTTGTATCGAGAAAGGATAAACTAGTTTTATTTAAGAAATGAACTTGTATCACTGAAGTTCCTCGGAAAGAATTTATACCGGATATTAACAAACGAACAGAGACGTGACAATATATAGACTATGTAGAGAACGTTAAATACCATAAGTAGCTGCGCTATAATTATATAAGCATAATTTTTTCACATCACAAAAATAGGGGTTTCGTCCGAACCCTCATGGGTACGTGCGTTACATTATCTGAACATAACTTTCACACAACATGATCAAGAGGAAAAATGAATTTGTTTGTTTACTGAATTTTGTACAAAGCTACTCGATGGCTACCGTATTTTTCGGTGTATAAGACGTACTTTTTTACACCAAAATTTGATGCCAAAATCTGCTTGCGTCCTCTACACCAAAGGTATGAATAATATATGTGTAGCTTTTTTCCCCAAAACTCAAAATAAGGGTGAGTCTTATATTTCGAAAAATACGGTAACTGCACTAGTCGTCCTAGTTTTGAAGCGATATTTTGTTTGTTTGTTTTTTAATTTCGCTCAAAGCTACACGAGGGCTATCTGCGCTAGCCGTCCCTAATTTTGCAGTGTAAGACTAGAGGGAAGGCAGCTAGTCATCACCACCCACAACCAACTCTTGGGCTACTCTTTTACCAACGAATAGTGGGATTGACCGTCACATTATAACGCCCCCACAGCTGAAAGGGCGAACATGTTTGGTGGGACGGGGATTCGAACTCGCGACCCACATATTGCGAGTCGAGTGCCCTAACCACCTGGCCATGCCAGGCCGTGAAGCGATAGAGTAGAGGGAAAGCAGATAGACAACAACACTCACCGCCAACACTTGGGCCATCGAACTCGGAGAATATCACGTCACAGAGTATGAGTCTGTGTGTCTCTCTTTGAACTCTGAATGAGTTCGTCGATAAGGAAAGAATTAATACACAAAATGTGTAAAACAATAACCTTTATTAAACAAAAAACAGACAGGCGAACTCTGTACACCAAAATAAAACAAGGTCAAATGTTTGTGATGAGTGTGTTGAACTGACAACAGAAGTGTGAAGAAACTTTTAATATTTAGCTTTTACCAGTTCATTGTGAGCCATCCCTGTGTGGTATATTCAGGGGATATTGAGTAGCCTCAGAGCAATGGAATAGGTCCACTTAATAATATGGGAATGACATAGAAAGTGGAAACAAAGTGGAACAATGTAATGGTGAGTCTTTATTATATTACCTATAAAAATACAAACATGCTAAGTCTACTTTACTTTAATGACATGGGAAAGTCATTTTTACTGGATCTTTTGTCATCAATTAATCAAGCTGAGATCATGTACCAAACTGACTAAATCCAGCATTCCTGACATCAAAAGAAATGTCGTATTCATTAGCACTAACCATGTGACTAGTCAGTCTCATTCAAACATAGGTGAGGACATAACATTGGGATATCACCTGAAAAACCATTGAAATACACTGTTGTTGAAACCCTTGTACAACATGCAGTATTGCAGCAATACCTCTCATCTCCCAGGCAAGACAGGTGTTATCTACTCGAGAAGAACAAAATTGATTTAATAGTTTTCTCGGCTTCGTGTTATGTGAAACATTTACATGTATAAAATAAATGATAAATTCATAATAAAAATATTATAACAAAACTAAAAGATACAAATACATGATGCGTTTAGATACCACACTTTCTCCTCTTCACCATTTGAATCTTGTTCTTAAGCTATAGATTAATTTTGATTCTAAAACTAATAAAATTAAAATCACACTCTGGGCGAGGAGTATGTTAACTTTCACTTACTCCTGAAAAACTCTTACATGCCAATCAGACGTCACAACTCTTAATTAAGGAAAACGTAATGCATAATTTCACCCGATAAAAATATCATTTAACCAAAATACATACATTTTGTTTTTGTTTGTTCTAGAGCAGAGCCACATTGGACTAGCTATTTGATTTGTCCACCACGGGAATCAAACCTCCGGATGCACTGGAGGATGCAAAATACATATAGAAAAAAACCTTTAACAAAAAGTCTTACTAATTCATACGATCTCTTAAACAAAGAAAATCTTGTCCTACACAAAAGCATCCCTTTAACAATAAAACTACATAAATATTTTAACATGAAAACTACTTTTCAATATGCCACAAACAATATCCCTTCAACCAGCGTGGTGTCACTATGGCTCCGTACTACCTGGTATTATTTAATTATTGAAAATTTAACACTGGCATTCTAGGATTAACCAGGGATGAAATAATCACAAGGCTAAACAGACAAACTCTTTGAAAATGAT
>NW_013667609.1:209015-220384 GCF_000517525.1 Limulus polyphemus
CTAGCATTTACTGGATATAGGGTAGTCTGGTATATAAAAGAGGGTGACAACGTGACGGAAAGGAGAATGTGTGTGTAGACAGCGAGTAATTGATCTGCAGTCAGAGAGTATTATTGAGCACGTTCGTTTGTTTTAGCGTGATTGTTGAAATTAAGTGTATCGTAAAGTTATATTCTGAAAGAATAAACCAGTATTATTAAGTAAGGACTTGTGTCGCTAAAGTTTCGTCGGAACGAAGTTACGGAACATTAATTAACAAACGGAGACGTAACACTAGCTATAAGCTTCAGTTGCGTAAACCGTTGATGCACTAAGTATTACATCTTATCGCACAAGCTGTTCTAACTGTGTTAACAGAGCAGCTATCTTACAATATCGTATGGATATTTCTTATAGTAAAACTCTAGTCGATAGCTCAGAAAGTAAAGATTGCAAAACCCTATTGGTCTCACTAGTTTTGCAGACATCCTAACTTCAGATAATCGAGTGGTGTTCATAGAATATAGCGCATACACCATTCCTTACAATACCACCCAACAGTTCAGAAAGAAAAGGTCACAACACCCTTTGAGCTGAGTTTTCGAACTTGCTATCATCTACAGTTGTACAAACTGGTAATGTACTAAGCATTACATTTACTAGTACCAGTCATGTTAACTTTGTGGTAATCAAGTGAAAGTCACAGAGTGTAATGTATATATTGAATGGTGAGTATGATTTGGTAGCTTGGAAAGTAAGCCAGTGATCTTATAATCAGTGACTATCCTAGCTTTTGTTTATCTGGTTTCATCTCAGCCATATCAATTGGGAGGTCATCACAAATGGTTCCATTGACTATTGTACCCGTTTTTCACCTCCAGATCTTGTGTATCCTTATCTGATTCATCCTGAACAATCAGATAAGTACTTTGTGACTTGACTATCTCCTCTTCTGACTTTTGGTCAAGCCAGTTCAGCAGAGATTTACCCGTCACAGATGGACACAACTAGTTGACATGTACTATGCACTTTTGTGCATTCTTCAACTACTGCACTTGTACATTGATTGACTGAACAACTGGGGCCAAGTGACTTCTGTGCTGCTGACACATACCAAAGCCACACACATCTTCCACTTTAGTACACTCAATTCTTCACTCTCTTATTGTAGCACCTCTACTGCCCTTCCTAACTGTTGATGTGCAAACTCGTACATGTTGACTAACACAAACTTTAAATACTCCATATATGCTTGTAGACATTGTGGAACCATATATTAAGTAAAACATCTCATCCAAACGTGAACATATTTCGTGAACAACCTTTTCAGTTGCCTGGTATAACATGTTGACATAAAGTAAGTGTTCAATCCAAGCAGACTGGCTGGAGTTTACAAATTTAGCAAGCATATGTTTGAGAGTCTGTATCACCAATTCACTTAACCACCAGACTGGAGGCAATAAGACAAAATGTTTGTATTCACTACGCAAAACTAAGACAACAGTTGGTTGTTAAATTTAGCTCTTTGATCCATGTGAATCTTTTAAGATGCCTTGAATTAGGTTATCCAGTGCATCAGCCATAGAACTATTCAGTGGCCATGAGCAACATGTACCTTGCTTTATCTCTGAGAGTGAACCAAGATATCCAGGACTTTTTTTAAAGGAGAACCAATGAATCTTTGCTGAATTATACCTATTTAAATGTGCACTGAACATATTAATTCGATTGTGGACAGAAGAGCCACTGTCAAACCTTAACACAACTGTTTGCGACATCTTGATACCCCCAGTCTTTGTGTAATGCAATGTCTGGAGAATCACATGCCTCGATGTTCTGTGGACTACTAGTTATAAGGAAGGCCATGAATCACTGTTCAATGATTGATAACAATGGTAAAGTACACCTTCTTGCACTAATAACTGTTCAGAAAAGTAGCAGAGGTTGCATGAGTAAGTTCTACTTTTCTCAATATGAGCTGGTGACAATTTACCTTGCTGAATGCCAATGAGTGCCAACACTACATATAATTCCTTCAGTTTTTCTTTTGGAGCTCCTGGTCTATTTACTGTTGAATCCCCTACTGTATGGCTTCTGAATGCTATAACAAACATTATCCCAATTCCCACATACAGGTCAAGGATCAGTATATTCAATAACTGGACAGGGTCTTCCTGTTTAACAAAACAATCAATCTGCATTTCTGTGTTACAAGCTCTGATCATAATGTATGGTTAAATCCTATTCATGCAGTGTTTTAAAAAAACATGTTATTATCCGTTCTTGGTCTTAAAAGTTCATTAACCACTTCAGCAACTCATAGTTCACTTGACCAGTAAAATTTCTATGATACAACTAGTATTGAAAGTGCTTTATGAAGACCAAAGCTGCAAGTAATTGTCTCTTTGATGCACAGTATATGCATTAAAGAGTCATGGGTGTATGACTAGCATAAACTGTTACACATTCTACTTTGTTGTGCAATTGTGATAACACTGTTCCATTTCTACTGTCACTGAAGTCAGTGGCTAGTAGGAATTCACAATCCTGTCTTGTATACACCAACTTTGGGACTCTTTGCTTGTAATCCTCACTTCATCTGAAATGTATCTTTGTCTTAGTTCATTACACAGGCCAAATGGTATGAAGCAAGACTTGTACAAGCCATTGATCGAGCTAAAAGCAGTCTTAGGTTTGTTCTCATCATCAAGTTCGACTTGTCAGTGTCAGGATGCCAGATCTTAATATATTGAACCAATACATTCATAAAATACACTGACCTCTTTACGGTAATGGAAAGACATAAACATGAGTTATTACCTTCATCCATCTGAAATCAATGCAAAAACTATGTTTACCTGATATCATCCTGACAGTAATTATTGGAAATGAGAAAGCATTATCCAAAGACTGTATGATTTTACCAATTAACATCCATTGTATTTCAATGTTGGCAACATCCATAGTTTTCAGAGATTCTTGTTGGATGGTTGTTTAATAAGACGTGTGCCACTCTGTGATGTTGTGTAACTATTGTTTTATTCAATTGGCCATCTGGGTCCAATAAATATATAAAAATATTTCATCAGTAAGAACTGAGTCGTTGCCTCTCTATTGAGCCTAGATTGTCTGCACAATAATCAGCAAGTGATCTCACATGTATTGGCAACCATTTATTTACCATACAGATGACAATATCAGCATGTAGCTGCTAAAAATGATCCAGAGTTGCAGAATAGCCCCAAGGCTTACCCTTCTTGGACATATAACTGTCTAAGTTAATGCTGTTTGCTTTCTGGACTGGAAACAGCCTATTTCATGCATGACCTCCAGAACTATGTGATATGGTGCCAATGCAATAATTTGTAGTAAACCATGGAACACTACTTGTGTACATATGGATGCTGTGCCTTCCTTTATCAGGGTTGATGTGGCTGACATTGAATAACTCTACTGCAAAACATCAGTTCATTAATTGTACAGGAAAAACTGGCCTATAATTTACAAAATGCATCCATCTAATGATGCTGATGCTAAATCTGTCTATGGACAGCCTTTTTCTATAAATGAATTATCTTTTATTTAAATGAAACCTCCTAGGCATACCTCTCCATTCATCATCTCCATTAGTCATATGAAATTTGTGTTGATTGGTCTCAGTGGTGGTTTTTCTTAGAGTATCTGATATACTGTGAGAGCTAACACCATTCTGGGCACTCCTGTATCAGCCAGGAACCTTAGCCATCACCTTTGTATTTTGAAAAGCACATACTAAGACTCATCCAGCTCTGAGAAAGCTATTCTCACCACTATACTTTTTGATGCAAGTTATTTGTTGCCCTATGACACCCCAATGAAGGTCCTCTAGTTTCCTGGAGATGTAACAGCAATATTAATTGTCTGCTGTTGTCTCTCCTGCACCTGTTGTACTTTTGATCAAAACTGATAACTTTGTCTACCCTGCTGCTTGGTAAGATATGAACAGTTTACTTAAAAGTGGCCCAATGTTCCACATACAAAGCACATACTTCACTCCTCTTTTGCAAATAACATCCTGGCAGAGGCATTGGTGGTATAGGCTGTGGCATTAAAACTATGAGAGGAATGGGATACTCCTGTTCATTCACTGGATACTAGTGTGTTGTATCACAATGCTAAAATATGTGGATGGTTGATTGACCCTTTGATGGGATCGAACCTGGTGCCACATGGGTCCAAGAAATGACAGTCTACACAAGTTGAAGTCATTAGAGCTATCACTACAGGCTTCTTCCTCTCTTGAACTTTTCATGGTACTCCTCTTACAAGTCTTGAATTTGGTCTAATAGATTGCTCTGTTACTACAGGTTCAAACCTATGGCACAACCCAGTAATGACTGTTTCGGAGTCCCACAGTTGCTCTTCATTTAAGAGCCCAATGGAGCCAATGGACAGTTTGTCTAAACTCTGAATCAAGCTTTGTGCAGCCTAATTTAGAGTCTAGCCATTCCAGGCAATTACTTACCTAGAGTGCTTAAGAAAATGGTCCAAATCCTGCTACATTGTATCACTGAATATTGGCAGAATTATTTGCTTTATCTCTCTCACAATGAACTGTGATTGTGACCATACACTCTTCTTCGTTACTTCCCTGCCATTACCTAACTGAGATGTCCTCAATATCATAAGCATAAAATTGTAGGTATTCTGAGAGATCCTGGCACTCTGATAAGCAGTCGGCTCCTTCTCTCAGGTGATAGGACAATAAAATAAACTCAGCAACTCATCCATGGCCAATGGCTGTCTCGTCAGTATACCTCCCAACTTAGAGAAGCTCACAACTTCCCCAATTAAACTGACTTTGGAAATGGTGCCTGCTGTCTTACCTGCAAGTGAGATGGCTTCTATTGGTAAATATGTCAGTAAGCATCTCTTCAAAGTCTATCTCTCTGATGCTTTTTGGGAAAACTTGACCAGAGATTGGGTTGGATTAATATGGCTGGCATAAGTCTAGAAGTACAATACAGACTACCCACAAGATGCATTATAACGATCCTCAGTCATCCTTGTTTCCTTTGCACCGAGGTCGATCCTTAGGAGAAAGAGTATGGACAGTCTTCTTGGGTGCACCAGATATTGGCAGATCGTTTTCCCGAGTCATTGCTGTAGCAATAAAAAAGTCATGGACCTTCACAACATTGGCAAAGGTCTGGCATCCAGACAACCATCTCAGAAATGATTCTTCTTATTGGTCATAAATTCTTCTATTTGTGGAAAATGCCATTTCTTTTCACTAAGAAGCGTTTTTTTAGATTTAATACGTAAGAGTTCAAGTAAAGGTCAGTACACACTTCAACAGAAATTGTTTGTTTGTTTTGAATTTCGCGCAAAGCTACACGAGGGTTATCTGTACAAGCAGTCCCTAATTTAGCAGTGTGAGACTAGAGGGAAGGCAGCCAGTCATCACCATCCACCGCCAACTCTTGGCTACTCTTTTACCAACGAATAGTGGGATTCACCGTAACATTATAATGCCCCCATGGCTGAAAGGGCGAGCATGTTTGGTGGGACGGGGATTCGAACCCGCGACCTGCACATTGCGAGTCGAATGCCCTAACCACCTGGCCAAGCTGGGCCCTCAACAGAAATAACAAACTCTGCAATACAATATCCTGTAATTATGGCATCAACATTTCCTTTTCCTATTCACTCTGTGGGATATTGAGGTAAAACTGTGTTAATCCTAGAACAATGGGATATGACTGCTTAACATACCATACCATAACTTTTTGGAACAACATGAGAACTATTATTCCATTTCAGCTGTTCCATCCTTTAAACTAAATTAAACTAATTTAAAAACATTTAAAGTCAGCCCTTATTATCATGTACTTATCAAGCTTTTTATTAAACTCACTTAAATTTACTACCTCCACAACATCCGAAGGCCAACCACTCTGTTACAAAAATAAAACTGTCTTAGCTGAAGATGACTCCTACCACGCCAAAATAATTATTTGTGTCCCCTAGTTGTATTATTTCCACTGTTAAATATGAAAAAGATAATGCATCAACACTCTCAATTCCTTTTATAATCTTAAACACCTCAATCAGATCCCCCCATTTCTTCTTTTCTTAAGATAAAACAATTTGAGAGATTTCAGCTTCTCCTCATATAAATCCCTGCATCCCAGGCACCATTATAGTAACCCTTCCTTGAACCTTTTCCAGCAATTCAATGTCTTTCATAAGGTAAGGAGACCAAGAATGAACACAATATTCCAAATGTGGTCTAACAAGTGACCTGAACAATGAAATTATAACCTCTTAAGACTTGTATTCAATATTTTTGTAGATAAAACCTAAAATCATATTTGCCCTACCAATAGCAACTGCACACTGCTTGGATGGCTTTAGAGGCTGATCGACTATTACACCCTTTCTTTCATGACATTTTTAAAGTTATTTCCATCCAAATTATATTTGTAATTCAAATGATGATAACCCACATGCATTATTTAGCATTTATTATAATTAAAACCCATCTGCCATTTATTTGTCCAATTCACTAGATGATCTAAATCCTTTTGTATTTCATCAGTATCCTCTTCACAGCTAGCAACACCCAAGACCTTAACATAATCTGCAAATTGAAGTAACTTATTGACTATTCAAATTCAATGACGAGGAACCCACTTTGAGACTAATAATGCTTGGAGACGGCTTGAATGGGTAATGAAGAAAAACTTTAATATAAGTTTAACATAATGTACAACGTTTCGACAAGGTTTTGTCATCATCAGTTTCGGATATTTTCACAGATGCATCCCTTCAAGGCTGGGGGGGGGGGCATGGATCAGATGTTGGATCTCATATACTGGGCCCATGCACATCACATTCATCTTATTGTATGTCATGTGCCGGGTGCTTTCAATCTGGTTATGGATCATCTTTCACACCCCGACCAGATATATCCAACAGAGTGGTCATTAGATCCACTCGTTTTCAGGGATCTTTCTTATTGGTGAGGTTCTCTCCACATGGATGCCTTTGCTACAAGCCCCAACAACAAGTTACCTCTCTTTTGGTCGCCTGTACCTCATACCCAGGCTCTGACAGTCGATACCTTCATCCAGGATTGGTCACACAAGTATCTTTATGTGTACCCACCCCTCTGATTACTTTATTGGGTAATTTATTTCATCCATTCCACTCCTTGTCGGGCCCTTCTGGGATGGCTCAGCCTTGGTTTTCACAGTTACAGTGACTGCTCCTCTCCCCCTCCTGTCCAACTTCTACTTTCTCCCTATCTTCTTTGTCAACCTCAGTCACATGTCCTACATCCCAATCTTCACATCCTGCATCTTCACACCTGGCTTTTTGTCCTTGGTGAGAATATCTAGTTTTACCCATTGAGTCACTTCCTTGTTAGCTGGTTCCATCCATCCATCTTCCATGGTGGTGTACCAACGCAAGTTAAAGGTATTCTGCAGTTGGTCTACAAATAGTGAGTTTCCAGCTAACCTGCCTACTGTGGCTCGTGTAGCAGAATTTCTCAGCTGGCATTTTGACCATGGATCTTCAGTCTCCTTGCTTTCGAGATATCGGGCAGCCTTATCACATACCTTTCATTTTTCCTGACACTAAAGAAGTTTGACTTCCGCTGTCCTTACAATGCTCATGCATTCTTTCCAGATATGTCACCTTCCCAGGCAACCTACCCATCTGGATTAGGATGTTAATGTGGTGCTCCATTCACTTACTTTATCTCCATTTGAGCCACTTTCCTCATGTTACATGTTTCATCTTTCCCTTAAAACATATTTCCCTCTTCTCTTAGCCCGTGGACGTCTATAGTCAGATTTGTTTACCATTAACGTTTCACATACCCTTTATCAACCTGCCTATCTTCAACTTTATCCAGATCATTCCTTTTTCCCAAAAACCTTGGCAGCTCAGGAGGGTGGGTCTTCCTTTTTTCCTATTTCTTTTCCTTTCAGTTACCATCTTTACACTCAACTGGATCCGGATGGGCTTCTGTGCCTGGTCAGGGCTCTTTGTTGTTATACTGCCCGCACTGCTTCCTTTCAGGGTACACGTTCCTGTCTCTTTATTCTCCTGGCAATCCTCCTCCCTTCATGATCTTTCACCTTCTACCCTTTCCAGTTGGGTACGTCTTTTGGTTTGATTGGCCTATTCTTCCCTACCTTCTTCCTCCCAGAATTTGTTCCAGGTGTCCTACTATCAAATCTGACACCTCACTTTTTCTCTTGCTCCTCGCCTTCATCAACAAATGGAGGAGATTCTGCAATCTGGCATGTGGACCACATCCAATACATTCATCTCCCACTATTTCCATCATATCACAGTTTCCTTTTCATCGTGGTTTTCTCTACCACCTATGGCTGTTCTTCAGACATAGATGCGACTCTAACTGGTAAGATTTTATTCTTTCTTTCTTTTCAGGGGCATTTCTCTATTTATTTATACCATGGATCCACTCTGTGGTGATTGGTGCCTGACCAGGTATTCTTTAACTCGAAATCTGCACTGACCAGCCACTTGTAGGTGCATGAACTTGTGAAATTTTAGTTCATAAACATTTCCATCCTGAACCATACCAGCCATAGACTGCATGGGTAAAGCAGAAGGGGATTGCTACCCATCCCTTTGATGCCTGGAGTGAATAACTCGGTAATGTCTGCTTTTCATAACAAGATTTTGTGATCGGCCATTGCATTGTCACCCTTCTTTCTTCGAGTAAAGTATGGAAGTCCTTATCATTTTCCAGTTCCAAGCTGTTGGGGTGATGGACCATGGGGGCACCCTGCTGAATGAGTTCCACAGATAACCATTCAGTTAGATACTAGGGTAGTGGTGTTCTGCAGGGATAGATGGCGTGATATCCTCCTCTTTGCAATAATCAATGACAAAGAAGTGAGACATAAGAATGCTGTTCACTCATTTGGTTGGGATCCCTCATCCTACAATTGCTTGGATGTGAGAACCCCACGAGCAGGATTTGGATTTAGAGTGAATCAATCAAGATAAGTCCTCACACAGATATCGGGTTGTCTATCTTCCTCCCTCGATTTCCTCCATTTGTGTTGCAGATAACAGCAATGGTTCATGGAATTGTTCTGGTTCTGTCATTGGCTATTCCTCTCTTCTTACGGGAATGTTATTGCCATTTGGATGGTCCCGACCCGTTTCATGGTTGGGGGAGTTGATTGCATGTCTAGTTCCCAGATCAATAGCTCAGAACTAATACTCACGTCATACTCGGGAATCAGAGTGCTTCTGAATCCACTGGTTTTAGGGTTTGAGGTATGAATCTCATCATACCCTCACATGGATGTCAGTACCCTGTGGGCAGGTTTTGGATGTAGTTGACTTATTGAGTATGGTCCAATGTGCCCTAGCCACTCTACACATAGAGGTACTTCTTTTGTTTACCCACTTTTCTCATTTTGGGATTGAGTTACAGTATATTCTATGATTAGGATCACTTTCCTGCCACATTCTTTCCCACTTGGATGTGCTCCTCTCATTTTTCCGCCCTTACATCTTACACATTCCACAGTTGAGCAAAGAGTATACCAGGCTCAGAAGTGGTGTAGTTCTCCTCTTCTCATCTTTGGGTCGGAATCTCTCATTTCCATTAGTACCCTTCGAATGATTTTAGAGGGTACTTCTGTCATTCCCTCGCACTGGTCCCTCCTCCTTATCAATGTGGGATTCTAGCTAATCTTGTGAGAGAATGTAAGTACCGTATCTGAAGATATAATTTTACTATACTGAAAATGTATTTCAGATAGGTACTTACCTCATCTTAAACTTCGCACCCTCCCTACCAACATTTCCTCTGGTGCTGAAATATTCTACCAAAATTTGAAGTGATAGTCTGGTAGTGGAGTGTAGAGGGAGTCACATGCATCACACGAGCATGTCTTGCTCCTATTGATGAGGAAGTGGCGCATGATGATGTGCATGAGAGACATGATGGAATCTTGCAATTCCAATAGGAGGGAGCAGAAGGATTGTGGCATGTGGTAAAGAAAAAGTTCGCATATAGCCAGCATTAAACGTGAATAGCTAATGTTTTGATAAGAGGTAAGTACCTATCGTAGTACACTTTCAATATAGGAAAATTATAACTTTTGCTAGATAAACTTTATCTGTCACTAGGGATGGGTATTCTTGCTTGCGATCTCTATAGATGTGGGGGATAGGTTGACTTATTTGAAAAAAAGTAGTTGGATGGAAGAAAGCAGAGGGCTATTGTATAAATGGAGTTGAGTCAAACCTGATTAATGTCATAAGTGGGGTACCTCAGAGCCCAGTGTTAAGAAGACCTTTGTTCTTTTTATTTACATCAGTGAAATAGAGGAGGTAATGGTCAATACTTAAATTTGTTGATTATATTAAGGTCTTGGATGTTGCTGGCTTTGAGGACAACACCACTGCTTTACAAAAATATTATCTGGGGGAGTTGGGCAAATAAAAGCAGGATGATTTTGAATTATAAGTATAATTTTGAAAGGAATAACCTCAACAGTGTTATGGAGGAAAAGGATCTTGGTGTTCTGGCTATCCCAGTCTCTTAAGTCATTCAAGCAGTGCGCTGTAGCTAGTGGTTGGGTAATTATGTTGAGTTTACAGAAATATTGAGCATAAGTCTAGAGAGCTTATAGTTTCTTTGTGTAGTTCTATGGTTGATTCTAGAGCTCCTTACCTAAATAAGGACATTGAATTCACAGAAAGGGTTCAGAAGAGGGTTACTGGGATGACACCTGTGATGTAAAGGTTGTCTTGCAAGGACATGTAAAGATTTCTGAAATTGTTTCCTTTTGAAAAATGAAGAGTTAGAGGGGATCTTAGTGTTTGAGATTGTTAACAGAATTTAAATTTTTGACGCACCAGTGTATGAGTCAACTTCAGCTACGACAGTTTTATTTTTCTAACAGGGTGGTTGGCTTTTTCAATGGGTTGCCTTTAGACATAGCGGATGCAGTATGTGTAAGGGAGAGCTTGATAAAAACTTGAATGATCAGAGCTGGTCCCTTGTTATTTTTGAAGTTTAGGTTATATTATGTGGTGAAAAGTTAAAATTTGGTAGTATGAAACTTTTGTGTAAGTTTTAGGTGAGATTTAATTTACAACTCAACAAATGAAATAAATATATGAGCTAAATTATTGTGAGTGAAATTTTTGAGATATGATGAATGTAAATTACATATGTTACATCTCTGCTCGTTTGTTAATTTCTGGTGTAAATTCTTTTCGAGGAACTTCAGTGATAGAAGTCCTTTCTTAATGAAAACTAGCTTATTCTTTCTGGATACAACTTTTAGTAATACACTGAATTTCCACAGTGATTTTAAACTTAACAACCTTTATAACACACGCTA
>NW_013667610.1:0-6018 GCF_000517525.1 Limulus polyphemus
TATATATATATATATATATATATCTGTATCTAACAGAATATTTTTTTTATGCTGACTTATGAGTTCATTGAGCTCATCTTGTGCTGTTTGGTAAAGGCAGTATTTTGTTTTAGAGAAAAGTTGTTTGAAATTATGTGTGTGAATTTTTCGTTTGACTTCACAATGATGTAATAAGCACAAAGGTTTTTCTTGTTAGATGAAATTTTCTTCATTAGTCCAATGGATTAATTAGTTCATATATAGTTTTTGTTTAATACTGGGGTTAAATATATATAGATGACACTGGTAGATTAAAAAATGTGTGATAATGCCATAGCCAGTTCCAAGAAAATTACTTCATTGTGAAGTTTGTTGACAACTAAATTTAGAGTGCAATTAGGTTATGTATATATATTAGCAATGGCTTATTAACTTTCATATTAATAAACTTTTTTTCTTCATCTTGAAATTTCATGGGGTAATTAAATATGCATTATGTAATTCTTTAGACTACCAGACAACATAAGTTTAGATGAAGGAGCTGTAATAGAACCTCTTGCTTGTGCTGTTCATGGCTGTAAAAGAGCTGAAATCTCTGCCGGAGATAAAGTATTGATATGTGGAGTAGGTATGTGTGAAAAAGTTAATTTATATTAGTTTTTCAAACATGTTAATTTTTTTACAGATTTTTTTCCTTTTGTGTAGTTATTATGAATATCCCAAAAAATATTTGGATTCTAGCTAGTTTCAATGTGCCATAAAAAATAAAGAGAATCAATTTCATATGAAAATAATACTTTGCATTTTGAATTTTATTTATATCAATAATTTTTTTATAAAAAAAGATGTAAAAATTATTTAAAAATAAAAAAAACTTGGCAAAACAGAATGTCAGTAGTAAGATTCTGATTTGACACTTAAGAATTTCTAACATTTATTCTCCCAATTTGACCAAAAGGATAATATGTTCAAGTCTAAGTAAAATTATAACACTTCTTTTTTTCTCTTTTGGTGTCATGCTTGACTAAATATGTTCTATTTTGACTAAACTAACATGAAAAATAGAATATTTTTAATTTCATTAAGTTTAAATAATATCACTCTTAGAATGCTTCTTTTAAATTCTAATAATTGTTTGTTAAATGAAGTAATTTTAAAACTTAGTATCTAAGTACCATGCAAATATTTATCACTTATATTTGTTTTTTGTATTAAATTTAATTGACTCTAGTTTTTATGTGGAAGTTTTCAAACTTCAAGCTTACCTGATAAATAAATTAATAAAATTCAAAATTTTAAATTGTGTTCTCTGATGTTGTTTGTTTTTATTTTATGGTTTTTTTTAATATTTAAGAAAAAGATTGTGTAATATAATAAATACTAACTAATTTAACCGTAAGTATGTAACATTTTAAATGTAGTAATTCACTTTACTTTAGATAGTTGTCTACATATATATAGAGGCACACATGTAGAGGAATACTTATTGGGTGTGATTTTTCCAGTGAAAGCAAATACTTGTAATGAATATAAATTATATAATGGACTCCAAATTCTGATTTGCAGGAACAATTGGTTTATTGAGTATGTTAACAGCAAAACAAATGGGTGCTTCCAAGATATGTGTCACTGGTAAGTCACTTAATCTACATTAGATTGAGGTAATTTATTCAACACTGGTATATTCTTATCAGTGGTAACTTAATAATTAACACCAAATTTCTATGTTATTTGGGAAAACTGCTTTATTCTTAACTATTAATATTTCGTCTGATTTGAACATTTTGATCAAATAGGGCTCTTTAAACTGTATAACTTCTGGATGGATTCTCAATTTAAGTGTTATCAAATTGTTAATCATTCTTATAAGGTTTTAAAGAAACTGAATATTACAACAGCTTATTAGTATATGAAATATTAGTATACAGTCAAAAAATTTGTAATTTTAATTATTTAGATATTTCGAGTAGTCTCCTGGAAGCTGCTAAACATCTTGGAGCAGATCATGTTGCTTTGGTTGAGAGTCAAGATGCACATGTCATAATAACTAAGATTCATCAAGCTCTAGGTGGACCACCAGACATCACCTTAGAATGTAGTGGTACAGCAAGTGGTATCAGCATGTCAATTCCAGTATGAAAGTATTATATCTCAAAAACACCATTTGTCCAGCTTTTATGTATTATTTTCCTTTGTTCTTTTTGTCAGTTTTTCTGGTACATATATATATCTGTAACTCATTTTCATTCATTTATTTCAAGCAGTTTATTTCTGTTTCTTTAGTTCTCTGTATTTCTTTCATACTGTGGCATTTTCTTTTATCCTTCTGTTAAACTATGCAGATTAACATTTTAGGTTTGTAAAAAAATAAACAAAAAAAGGTAATATCACAACCCTTCTTAATGCTAAACAAAGGATATTCAAAAATAAAGATGATGTTGAAATGAAGTACCATTAGGACTAATACATGAAGTTCTCTTCTTACATACTTTGATACTTGTTTATATTAAATAAAATACAAAATATGGTTTCTATATTATTTTTCTGCCAGTTTTTAAGTGTTTGTGGTAACATGTCACATATGTTTATGTATTAGTAAACACATAATAGCTGTGTTTTTATGTGTTACAACAACCAAAATACTAAACAACTGTAAATTACTAATTATATTACAGTTATTGTGTTGTTTCCCTTATGTAATAAAAGAACACAAGTAAAAGAATCATTTAATTTTTGTACTTTAGCTATCAGCATTGATGTATGTTTTTTGTGTGTGTAGATATGTTATTGTTCATAGTTTATTGTTCACAGGCAACCAGATCTGGAGGAGTTGTTGTGTTAGTTGGTCTTGGGCCACACAATGTTACTTTGCCTATCATCGATGTAATTGTTCGTGAAGTTGATGTCAGAGGGAGCATTCGGTATGGAAAATGGTAAGTAGATGTTCTTAAAGAATTGAGTAGTATGTTTAATTAAGACTAGTCTTTAAGAAACAAAATTATATTTAATAAATCTTAATAATATTTATTTGAAATAAACAGTTCTGTCTTTCAAGGTAAACTTAAAGATGAATATTATTATGAAAAATTATAGCAAAAATTTCTTATGTGTATTTTTTTTTTAGTTACTCTATTGCATTGGATCTAATTGCTTCAGGCAAAGTGAATGTAAAGCCCTTGATTACCCATCATTTTAAGTTGGAAGATTCTGTGAAAGCATTTGAAACTTCAAGAAACGGAGACGGAGGAGCCATCAAAGTCTTGATCCATTGTAACCAAGAAGCTTCAATATAAAGCATATTCATGTTTGTTTTAAGAGAAGATTACCTAAATGTCAGTAGACTGAACAAATACATATATTAATTTTATCATTGAGTTGTGGGATTGACTGTCACATGATGGGATCCTCATGGCTGAAAAGGCAAGCATGTTCAGCAACAGAGATTTGAACCTGTGACCCACAGATTGCAAGTCAAGTTCCCTAACCACCAAGCTATGCCAGGCCTTAGTAAATTTTAGGATACGAAAAACATTCCAAATTCCTTAGAGTCCAAACTCCTATTTAACAAATGCACAAAGAAAAACTCAAACACTTATTATAAAATAGTCACAAGAATATAGTATGGCCAAAATCATAATAATTTTGTGAAAATTAGTTTACTGTTCTACTTTCCGATATACTTTGTTTAATTTACTAACCAAATTATGCATATAACTCTCTTCTCACCAAACTCATTTTTTTTGGTAAACGAAAAAAATTCATGATGCATGATATTCTATTAATTGTTCACATGTAACAGAGTTATACTCATTTAAGAGTATTTCATTCCTTATCACTAATTCTGAAAACAACAGACCAAAATATAATTATAACAAGGAGGTGAAAATTTTATATATATTTTAAGATGACTTATTGTTTTCAAAATGGCAAACTGTTTGTCTGATGTATATTAGAAAAGAATTATTTAGTATCAATAATCCACCAATTCTTCAAATACCTATATTAATGTAGGTTACTTGTGGCAAATAAATTACATCACAAACAATTATTATGAAATTCTAGGGCTACATATGATATAAAAATTAGCAAAATTCTTAAAAAGAGAAATGGTTATATATTGACCCCTATTTTCCTTGAACAATTTTCTTATAGCAAAGTTTTACAACATCTGGGAGTCTATTGCAGCATTTAACACAACGTTTACTGTTTCAGATTAGTTAATTTTTATTTATTTTTTGTGAGTCTCAAGGCTGCTTACACCACTGGGGTACTTTAGATTCTCAAGCAGATTTACCTGGAGGCACCCATCTCCTCTTCAGGTAGCCATCCCTAATTTAGCAGTGAAAGACTAGAGGCAGCTAGTCAACATCACCCACTACCATATTTTGGGCTACTCTCAAAGAATTGTTAAATAAAGTTCACAAGTAACAACAAACATTTATAAAATGAACTTTTTTTTTACCATTTACTAATGGTTCTATGTGTTTTGTTAGTTGTAACATATTTGTTGCTTTAAAAAACAAACTGGATGTAAATTTTACCTAAAATATGTAATACACCAGATTTTTCAATGAATAATAAAAACATTCACTTTATTTCTTTGACCATTATAAACAAGTTAACCAAATATATTTTATTGACAGAGAAATACAAAAATAAGTGATTTTGAGATAATTATTTAAAAAGCAGGATTATGATGTAAGTGTCAATCTGCTCAACACCATACAGCAATTACAAGAGTAACTTTGTCCAATACAGAAGATTACTTTTATTGAAAAAATGTTAACATAATATTTAATAAACACACTTTGCATGTCTTTGAATAATAAGACATTTTACTCTATCAAACATAATTTCAGCAATATAATAAAATAGTGGCTGACATATTTCTTTTTCAGTATACTTAATTACTTTCAAATTATATATTTTAACAAAATATTTTCTTTCAGATTGTCTTTAAAATAAAATTGAAAATACTACATCTTAAAATATATACTTTGTCTAACTCACCATAATTACTAAATCAAACAAATTAAAAGCCATGATGGAAATGAAATGATGTACAAACTAATAAACAATCTGTAAAATTACATATATAAAAACTGTCTTTCATTTAAGGGAAATAACAATACCTTTATTCATTTCCTTCATGATGTTAGAAAAACACGTAGGTTCAAGAAGTCTTGATAGAATTAGAAATGAATAAAAATCATATAACCCGAGTGCTTTGAAAAGTGGACCTTTCTTCTTCAGGACTCCCTGCAGAAGAAAGTTCCACCTTTCGAAAGCACTCTGGTTATAGGGTTTTTATTCATTTCCTAACATCTGCCATCATATTCAGATTTAAACTATCAACCAGCATTAAATTTTAAAAAAATCATGGGTTGATTCCCCTCAGTGGACACTGCAGTTAGACTGATGGGCTTTGCTATAAGAAAACACACACACACACAGAGATTTAAAATATAGGCAACTTTATATTTTCTTGTCCATTTTCCATAATTATTTTTAAAATTTGGCATTTTATATTTTCATTTTAGTTTCCATATAGTATCAATACTGACGTATAGAATTATCGATTTTCGAGTTACATTGGTCAATATATTAATTATGTATTATTATACTTGTAAAAGTGTAATACAACTTCTGACACAAGATTGTATATTAAAAAACTTCTGAGTTAAAGAATTATATGTACTCCCATAAATAATAATTAGTAATTAATTATTGACTATCCAACTGCCTGGTAAATTACCAATCTCTAATGATAAAAATATTTGTACCTTTATTGTATATATCTTGTATCATATGGAATAGACTACTCTAAAATAACGAATACTCCTCAAAACGATTACTATAAAGTTATTGATTTAATATAAACTATTTATCTAAATAGTCAAATGTCTAAATTAATTTGTTTCCATGTCCAAAATGTTTATTTTTCATAAATTCCACAAGCACCGCATTTTTCGGAATATAAGACGCACCCTTATTTTGAAGACAAAGTTTTTGGGGGAAAAAAGCTACAATCGCATTTGA
>NW_013667610.1:6868-38439 GCF_000517525.1 Limulus polyphemus
TACACCTTTAACTGCTTTAAATATATTAAATATATACCTTTAACTGCTTTAAATATATTAAATATATACCTTTAACTTCTTTAAATATATTAAATATATATACCTTTAATCGCTTTGAATATATTAAATATACACCTTTAACTGCTTTAAATATATTAAATATATACCTTTAACTGCTTTAAATATATTAAATATATATACCTTTAATTGCTTTAAATATATTAAATATATACCTTTAACTGCTTTAAATATATTAAATATATACACCTTTAATCGCTTTAAATATATTAAATATACACCTTTAACTGCTTTAAATATATTAAATATATACCTTTAACTGCTTTAAATATATTAGTTATTTGCATCCCTTACACATAAGAGTGAATTTTTTTATTTAAGCAGCTTTTAACTTTTTTCACAACGTTTGCTATTGTTAGTAAACTTTTTTTTAACTTAACTGTGGATTGTTGATTTTAACTTTAGAGGAAGTTAAAAGCTGCTTTTTGTTTAACATTGTTTGGGCATTTGACTTATTTTCTATTTTAACCTTAACTTTGAGGTTTATATTAGATTTTACTTTTCACACTTAACCTGACTTTTAGTGTAGCTTACAAGGGGGAGCACACTAAACTGGTAAGAGAAACTAATAAAGGTTTCTTCACTCTTCTGTTGCCAAATCAACACTTCCACAATAAACACTTGCTCTCGTGTTTTGTATGTGTAAGTTTTAACTGTTTGTTGTTAAATAAAGACTGTGATATGTACAATCGTGTACCATCTCTTTCTTCGCAACAAATTCAGCTGTACTTTGGAGAAAAATACAACATACACTTCATAGCGCGATAATCTTTTAACCTCCATTGGCATTGCATACTTGGCACTGGGTTTTAAGTCATTGAGGACCTGGGAGGGTCAGGTACACTTTCGATCTCTTCCTCCCTCTTTAACTATTGATCAGAAACTGACAAATTCTACTGATGGTATTCTGTGTCCTTTCATAGAATGCTAGTAGCATTTAGTGTAATTTTAATTCTTCTTCTTATTTGGTCTCACACTAACAAAGAGTTCATACCGAGGTATTTCGCTTCATTCGGCCGTGTATGGTCAAAAACAGTTCCGATATTAAATCACACTTGCTCTCAAGATATATTCACCAACGCGTATTTATACACGAATACCCTTTTTTAAATACATCAGCGGTATTTAAATCTTGGTGGCAAATTTTGACGTCCAGTGCGTGGTCTTATTCTTAAAATATAAACTTGATGGAGAAATGCACTTAGCCCTATCAACAGCATTTATGATATAGAGATATATTTCGGTTTGCATAAGTAAGTTTGCATAATTATGTAAAAATGTTGAGTTTGTGTATTTTTGTACAGTGAAAACTGTAGTTAGTATTGAATTTTGTATGATTTGCAGTTTCGTGAGATTTGTTTTTGCTACATCAATCATGCTGGGCATACATATTCAATGACTGGTCTGATATGTTGTTTATAAATTTTCATAATGTTTTCTGTGGATGCTCCTGTGTTTTTTCCTGATAATCTTTTAAGATAGTTTGTTCGTTGCCACACTTTTTCCCTTATTTCGGCAATATGTCTGATCCAAGTTAATTTTGAATCAAAAATGTTGCTGATAAACTGGTATCAAGAAGAGTTCCCTTTAGATATAATTTGGAAGGATTTCTACGTAGTTTAAGTGACCTTGCGAATATAATTAAATTTGTTTTGGGTATATTAATTTTGATTCTATATTTCTGACAGTATTTTACTATTTGATTTTAAACTGGATGAAAATTGTTTGATACTCTTGGGAGTGTAGCTGAGCTCCCCCAGATAGCCACATCATCACCAAACTGTGAATTTGATCTACAATTATTATCGTTCAACGGCATATCGCTTACATACATGATGTGCAGGATAGGACTAACTACCCCTCTTTGAGGTACACCCGCCTCTGGAGTACAATACTCCGAGTAGGTGCTGTCTACATTTACTGAACACCCACCTCTGGAGTAAAATTATCCGAGTAGGTGCCCTCAACATTTAGCCTACATTTTTTATTTTCGAGAAATTTGGATAACCAGCGAATAACTTCTATTGGTAGTTCCATTTCTTTTCATTTGAATCTTAAATCCATTATGCCATACATATATCGAGAAAGCAAGCGACAGTGCATTTCTTTTGGTTAAAGCTATCTATTACTGTTTCAGTTAGCCCAACTAAATGATCAGTTGTTTGCCGAAATTTTCTGAAACCATTTTGAACTTCAGGTAATTTTGATGTGATCTCCAGAAAATTTGAGATCCTATTGCTAAGTTTTGAGTTTCGTTTACTATTAATTGTTGTTGTTGTTCTTGTTTGTTGTGTATTAGATTTAATTAGTTTAGTTCTGTATTGTGTGTGGCTTTGGTCTGTTGTGTTTGTTATTTAACTACATTTGAGTATGTTGTTGTGGTTGTTTTTTGCATAATTAGTGTGGGAAATAGTGTTTTTCTAATTTGTTGTTGTGATTGTGCTCTTTGTGTAGTTTGTTCTGTAGTGTTATTGTTTAGGTTGAAAATTCTTTATAGTTTGCTGTGTGTTGTTTGTTGCAGTTGCAGCATAATGGTATACCTTTTTCTTTTGTGCAGCTGATTGTGGGGTGGTTGCCTTAACAACCAACGCAGCGTGATAGAGACTTGCATGCTGCAGCTAGATAGATCGTAGCGTTGACAATCAAAACATTGCTTAATAACTATAGTCGGTGTTTTTGTTTCTTCTATTTCAAACTTTTGATACCAGAGCCTGAAACAGTTTGTTATCAGGCTCTTGATCTCCTTTGTTTTGGTTACCGTGTATATTTTGTTGTTTGTTGAGTTCTGCTGGAAATGATCTATTCAATTTTTGTGTAACGAATGTCTATTCGTGTAAGTTCTATAATTTCTTCTGTGTTTATTGTGTAGTGTATTCCTCTGATTATAAATGATTGTGTATTAGGTTTCATACCCAGAAAGTGAATTTTGATATTTCTTGGACTGAAGGCATCTTTCGGACATTCGGTAAGTAATGCATTTATGTCTTTGGCTTCGGTTCCTTTGATGAGGACTACGCCTTTAGTTAAACGTTTAATTGTTGTTATGTTCGCTTGCGGTTTGTATTTGCGTATTTCGGTTGCTAATTGTGATTCTTTATAAGAACCTGGTATCCCTTCTACTATGATTGCATATTTGGGAGGTTCCCGTTTGTTTTGTGATTTATCTGTGCTTTGTGTGTTTGTTTTGTTCTTTTTTGTTTTCTTTTGAATAATAACGAAGCCTTCTTCATCCTGTAGTTTTGTGTTTGTATCCAAGGTGATTTCATTTACTTTATCATTAGATTTTTCTTCAGGTTCTGTGTTTAATTCTTCATCACTTATTACTGTTTCGTTATTAGTTATTCAGCACTCGTGTCAATACTGTACAATGTATGCCATCCAGAAAAAACGTCTACAAAAACAGGGTAAACTCCAACTGAGAGTTGGTGGTTCTCTTTTACAGAGAATAGCCTTAAACATTTCTGGTACACTTCTGGAGAAGGACTTAGATTATCAATATAAGTTTATGGGTATCAACTACTTTATAAAGTGGGCCAAAGAATATCCATTGGTTGACATATTAGTACCATCCATGGCTGATACCTTTGCGGAGCACAGTTTGGAACACCTGAAGATATCCATACTAATCAGGGAGCCAACTTAAACAGCCAGCTGTTCTTTGAGTTGTGTAAAGTGTTGACTGTAATGAAGACATACATGCACTTCATCTTACCAACCTCAGTTTAGTGGCTTGGTAAAACTTGCTTTTCTTGACTGAACCTACTGGGATGAACACTTACTATATGTCATGATGGTGTACAAAGCAACTGAGAAGAGATAAATAGGTTGTTTGCTAAACATGCTCATGTTTGGGTAGAAAATCCTTGTCAGTGAAGATATAATGTATGGTTTTCCTACTAGAGAAGAAGTCCCAAAATATTCACAAGAATATGTGGAGTGCTTAACCCTTTCGCTGCGAGCTCCTACAATTTGCGGAAATCTAGTCGAGAATTTTACTTGTACAACAATACATGCGATAACTCTAAGATTTCTTAACATATGATCTCAAAAGCTGGTAAGATTTTGTTAAAGATCATAAGTATCTTGTACATAAAATAATAACGGTTTTATAATTAAGTGTTTTTGCTAAAAATGTGTTATTTTTATATTGTAGTTACTCATATTCAAACTATTAACAAATCGAGTGCAAGGTGATTTTTATTTTATGTATAAAAATACTTTTCTTCAGCATATAGTTTTCATATTTTATTTGCATGATCTCTAGAACCTTCTAAAATGATATCAGAAGTTTTTAAGGTAAATGTTTATATTTTATTTTTCATTTTCTCTACCATTATCACTAACTCTAGCTATTATCATCAACTTACAGTGTAACAAAATAATTAAAATTAGGAGTTAGAAAAAATTCACACCTTTTAATTTTTTGTAGAATATCTTTAAAGTTTTTTCTTTTATTAACTTCATAATTTCAGCTCTTACTTTTCATATATAGTTAATTTTTAACGTTTTATTTTGCTTTCTTGTCCTTAATACGTATTATTCATCTCGAAACAAGACAATAGTGCCCTCTAGGCATATTACAGTTTCTTTGGGAGAGGTGCAAACAATTTTCGTTCAGCATGAAATATCCTAAGCCTTGAGAACGGAAGCAAAATATGATGTACATTTAAAAAATGTTTAAACCTTTTAATTTTGCCTTTTAAACAATAACTAATACATAATTACCTAAAATATAATAGTAAGACCTAAATACAATTTAAACTGTATCTCTATCTATAACATATTTAGATAAGTTTGCTTGTTTGTTTGGTTGTAATTAAGTACAAAGCTACACAATGCTCTGCCAACCATGAGTATTGAAACCCGGTTTCAAGCGTTGTAAGTCCGTAGACACACTGCTGCACCACTGTTGGGCATTTAGGTAAGAAACAACAGTAAGTGTTATAGCCCATCAAGCAGCCAACCATATTACATATAGTCAATTTCATATAATCCGTGACGTCAACTGCACGCCAAATTCAAAATAACCATTGTTAGTTTATAGTATAAAATGACTTCTTTCTAATGTCTATGCACATGTTATGTACACAGCTACATGGAAGCTATAACGCTCAAACAAATTTGTTTAAGGTGAGCATGGCAACTGTCAGGGGTTTGAAAAAATATTACTTGTTTCAACTCTATTTCCTTTAGAAAATATTGAAAACAATGACTCAAAAGGTTATATAAGCACCTCATTGTTTAGAGGTACCTCTATAATACTGCCATTGCATTATTAAAGATACAGAGCGCCAAAGTACAGAATTTTCATAGCTCATTGGTCACGTGACAATACATCTGAAGTTTTAAGTAGTTTTTTAATGGCATATTTTGAAATAAAGGATTTAAAACTTGGATAAAATAAAACCTCGAATCATAACACACACATTATGATATTACGTTCATTCACATATATTGATATTAAAGGTGTTTAATTACAGTTTAAATGTAACATACTGACTTGCACAGAAAAGTGTTGAAAGAGGCTGCCATTGCAAAAAAGGTTAAGGTCTGTAACAGTTGATGCATGCAAATTTGTATGCCAGTAGTTAAGAAAGACCACTATATTAGAGAAGAGATGCTAAAACAAAATAGTGAAGGAATGGATACATCAATATGGAGTCTGGATGTGGCTTTGGTATGTGCCATTAAGTAGCATGGTAGCAGCTCCATTATGGCTGAACAGGACCTTTTTTTGCTTTCTGGTGAGTGGTCCATAAGCATATGAGCCATAGCAGTCAAGAAGCATGCCATTTATTACATGTTGACTAACTGCATCCATACATTACTGACAAATATCTCATGCACTGGTTTGACTAGGAATCAGAGAAAGAGACTGAGGAGCCAGATGGGGACAATAGCATTGTTTTATCTCATCATACACAGAGATTGAGAACGAACAAAATCAATGTACTTATCTGGTTGTCCACGACTTGCTAGATGAGAAAAAAATGGCCTGAATAGAGAATATTCTGACTATTGTCGTGTTTGTTGGATCCCAGGCAGCCTGAAAAACCTCTGAATTGAGCTAAATGTGTTGCCAATCAGCGATGAATATGACGAATATAGTGGTTGAAAGAGTACTATTGTACATTCTTCTAATTCTTGAAAATCCCTTAGTGACTAAATTAGGATTGTAGTACTAAAAATAGGTCTAAAATAAGGTCTTATGACAAGTATAATTAATTGAAACCTTGAATACGTTGATTTGTAATGGATGTCAGGATCTGGGAAAACATAAACATATATTTTGATATGGCAGACAAATTCTAAAAAAAAATGTAAGGGATTTGCTTCCAGGTGATGCCCATTGAAACTGTAAATAGATAAAAATTCCAGCATTTTTAAACCTTTCTTTGCTAACTACACTAAATAGATTTGGCAAGGATACAAAATTGTTGAAATAGAGTAAAAATTATTATTTTATCTAAATTTCTCGTGTGTTTGACTTTTTATGAAGAGTTTTAACCCTATAACCCCTGGTCCCATTTTGAAATCTCTTTCTACACATGTCCCAAAGTGTTAGTGAGTTATATTCAAAATTTAATTAAACCACTTCACTATCAATGTATTTTAATGAAATTAGCATTATCAAGCACATTATGATTCAATGTGTTATATTATCTAAGATTTTATTCATTAATTTCAAAAGAAATTTCTAAAAAAAAAAAACTTCATGTTTGCTCTCACTTGAAGTACTAGTGGCTATAGCAACTGAACTTTAGACTTTGTTATATGAGAAACGACTATGGTTAAAAACATTTATCTTGCTGGCAATAAGCTACATGTCTATACAGTTCGTTTACCACTAACTTGATCCAAATTACAAGAACTGGCCTGGAAAAAAAACCATTATAGACATTCCCGAGTTCAAGTTATGCCACTCCCACTTGCAAAGTAAAAGATGGGTTGCTTAGTGACTGTTTGAAGTTGAATGGCATGCTTATAACCAATAGAAAGAGGAGATTTCGCCCTTCAAGGTTGTTTATCCTTATATGACAGATATGGTATAGAGCTACTTTCAGCTCCATAATTATGAGGCTAAGTTTGTGGATAAGAGTGGTGTCCATCGGGCTTGGCAATTTTCTCTCACTTTATATGTATCAGTTTGATAGACAGTTTGTTAGATAGCATTTAGGTTTTGCTTTTATATTTTAGTTAATTGTGTATTATTTGTGTTTTAAGATTTATATTTGAAAGGTTTAATAATTTGCTAATTATTCTATACTTTGAATCACTAAAAAAGCTTAGAGACACTTACAACTGCAAAAAAGATTATGCTGGAGGGGCTTAACCTAACAGCCAAAGTTAATGTAATATCGCCTGTGAACACTTGTTGATATGTGTGGACATAGATATTCAAAGACAAAGAAAAGGAGACAAAAATAAAACATTAAAAATAAACTATAAGTGAAGAGATAAAGACATGAAATTACACATGTCAATCACTGAAGATGTCATTAAAATAATGAAGATTTAAAAGGGATGTACCTATTTATATTTCTTAATTTTAAACATTTCTTTGCACTGTACGTTGATGATAATAGCTAGTGTTAGCGATGTTGTAGAGAAAATGGCAAATATAATATATACATTTACCTTAAAAACTTTTGATATTCATTTAAAAGGTTCTAAAGATTATGCAAACGAAATATGAAACTTGTAAGGTAAACATTTTGGAACGAAACATTTCAAGAGTGACGTTTGTTGCTATGAATCCCAGCACTTGGTAGATGTAGATCATTGTTTAAAGGTGTATTTCTGTAATTCATATTTGTATTTGAGATTGTAATATTTGAAAACGCATTTTAACTGACAAGTTGAAGTGTGTTAGATTTTGATTATCATGTTTTGTTAAATATGACTACTGGCTACTAATTTTTTTAGTAGGTAACGTCGCTCCCGTCACATTCAGTACCAAATATAAAAACTAGTGACTGGAATTCTTTGAAATTTGAAAAGAACCTTCCTAAAAGTAGGCAATTTCAGAAAAATAAAATATTTAATTTTGAATGAATTTGTCTACTTTTTAAATAAAAATTCGTTATTTCATGTAGTTATTTGCACCTGCACTCTGAATATTTCTCTTTCAGTTTTCATGTTTCATTTGTATAATTTCTAGAACCTCATAAATGAATATGAAAAGTTTTTTAAAGGTAAATATTTATATTTTAGTTTCCATTTTCTCTACTGCATCACTAACTCTATCTATTATCATCAACATACAATGCAATGAAATGTTTAAAATTGACAAATGGAAATATGTACATACCTTTCAACTCTTTAGAAATTTTCTAAAATAATCTTTTTTGTCTCGTATATGTAATTTCACATCTTTATCTTTTCCTGGTATGGCCAGTTAGTTAGGGCACTTAACTTCCAATCTGGGGGTTGCGGGTTCGAATCCCTTTCCCATCAAACATGCTCGTCCTTTCAGCCATGGGAGCATTATAATGTAATGGTCAATCCCACTATATGTTTGCCTTCTCTATAGTTTTTCACTGCTACATTAGTGATGGCTAGCACAGATAGCCCTCGTGTAACTTTGCACAAAATTCAAAACAAACCAAACCAATTATCCCCTAGTGGGACAGTGGTATGTCTGCAGACTTACAATGCTAAAAACCGATTTCGATAGTCCCTTGTGTAGCTTTGTACTTAACTTTAAATATACAAATCCTTTCCAATTCTATGCCTTCTATTATTCATGGCAATACGTCAGCTCGAGCCGACCCGCGAGGCTTGACAGTTATTACACACTGACTTCCGCAAACTCGCACGTTTCACTAAACAAGATGGCTTTAACAATCTAGCAAACAACAAGTTAAACTTATAAAAAATCATTAAACCTTTCAAATGTACATTTTAAAACACAAATAATACATAATTAATTAAAATATAAATGCAACCTAACTGTCTAGCAATCTAATACATATAAGGCGAGAAAAATTTGTCAAGCTATATATACCCATTGAGGGAACAATGGACTTAGCTTCGTTTCATCCGATTTCCAAACCAAAGACTATATATATGCTTACAATTACTGTACCAATATTCATCTGCTCTTTCTATTGGTTATAAGCATGCCATTCAACTTCAAACCGTCTCATAGTAACACAACTTCGACATTGCAAGTAGGCGCAGCTGACCTTAAACTAAGAAAGCATTTATAATAGTTTCTTGTGGGGGATAAAATCTTGGAAAGTAAAAATGAGACAGTAATGTAAAACACATCTATGTGTACTTTGGCCGTCTGAAGGAAGTTTATATAGTGCAGACAAACAGTTTATATATATATACCAGCTCTTAAAGTTGAGAAATTGTAACTGGGAGCTGATCACATGACAGCAAAAACTAAAGTTTTACTTGTAATTTTAGATATTTCGTTTAAAATAAAGGAATAAAACTTAGATAACATAATACTTTAAATTATAACGTACTTGATAATAACAATTTCATTAAAATATATTTATAGTAAAGTGGTTTAATTAAAATTTAAATGTAATACGGTACCAATGCAGAAAGAAATTTAAAAAAAAAGCCCGGGGGCAACAGGGTTAAAGGGCTTGATTCATGTGTTTCATTATTGAAGGTTCATTTTTGTACCAGTTTGTACTTACACTATGATTAAAGAGTTTCTTATTATACAGTTCCTTATCAAAGGGTATTTTGATGTACTTTTGTATAAATTCTTTGAAAAAGGTTGGGTTATTCATGTTGTGTATAGGTGTGAGAATATTACCATACTTCTTGACCAAGGCATGAGTGCAGAGTCAATTGGTTTTAAAGTTTAATTTAATTGTCAGCATGAGGACAAGCTTAAAATATGCACAAAGCTACACAAGGGCTATCTGTGCTCTACCCACCACGGGTATCGAAACCCGGTTTCTAGCGTTGTAATTCCGCAGACATTCCGCTGTGCCACTGGGGGGGGGGGGGTATTGTTAAATAAGGGGCCCGAGTTACTACTAAAAAACAATTTTTCATTATATACATTTGTTTATTTTGACATGGATTTTGGTTTCTTATTAAAAATTTATCATTGATTTATTTAATCATTACAGTGATGTAGGTGGTAAGAATAGTATGCGCTTGCATAATAAAAAATACTTTAAACATTTACCCGCTTGTAAGCACGATAAACTTAACAGTAATATTCAGTAAATATGGACTTAAGCCAGTGAAATATTTTCCTGTCACATATCATACTCATTAAACCTAACTAAGCTTACCTGATGTTTTGCCACAGAAGAAAATTTTTATAGCTTTTAAACAGACATAAAAAGAAAAGATTTTCAGGAATGAAAAAAATGTCTAAAGAAACTAAAAAAACAATTCCCAAATCTATGGCTTATTCCTAAGTCTCCTAAAGTTCCAAACTAAAAAAAAAACAGTTCCAGATCTATGGGAAAAATTGGATTTCATTATATTCTTAATTCAAAAGTACATGGTCGATTATAAACAAGAGTGTTCAAGAATGATAAACTGGATTCTTCTTTACATTCAGCAGTAAATGTTATGTATGGTTGTTTACTGTTCATATATTGCAAACATTTTCTAACAGAACTCTGTTCTGCATGAGTGTAGAGTCAATTGGTTTTAAAGTTTAATTTAATTGTCAACATGAGGACAAGCTTAAAATAATGGGAAGGATATGGTGTTCAGGCATATCATTTCTACCTTCTCATTTTAATGTAAAATCTTTAAAAAATGCATTTATTCTAAGTCTGTGCAGTTTTTGCTTAACATGTGGTCATGAAAGTCGTTAAGTTGAGTTATTTCTAGCTTTAGCATTCTATGGAGATAATAGGTATGTGTTCGGGCCGTGGCAGCATGGATTAAATTCTGTATGGCGTGTAAGAATTTGAAACTTTAAATTCACAGCTAAGTAGAGAATGAGTTGTTTTGGTTCTGTGGTATATTCAGCTAAAACCAAGGTAACTTAAAAGCAATTAGACAGGCTCATTTAACAGGAGGTTTGACAAGATGTTTTTTGTGAAGTAGTACTGAATCTTTGGCTAACTGAGTCTGAAAATAAAAGAGACTGAACATAAAATAATGTACAAAATGAACAATCATTGTTAATACTTAAGGCACAATGTGTGTACTTGCTTTTACGGACACGGGACAGTCGCCTTTATTGTTTAAGGTATCTTCAACTGATCACACTGAAATCATCCACCAGCTTGTTCAAGTTCAATGCTCCTTACTTTACAGGAAACGTTGTATTTACCCAGAGAAACTAGAACTACCCTCAAAAGTTGTAATTCTCAAACATAAGTGAAGCCGCAACCTGGGAAAACCACTAATCTGCCTTCCCACAATCAGAACAGGTAAAAGCTCTAGAAAATGGCAAAGAAACAAGGGCAGCTAGTGCGAAATTAACTTAACGAATTTCTCGACAACATGTTACATAGCAAATTATAAATTCGGAATGTTAATGTAGGAAGGGAGAAACGCGTGATATATCTATATACTACTGTTCTCTATAAAAGATGGCTTATCTTGCTAAATCTGTTGCTAGAATTGTTCAGACCAGAAGAGTCACTTCGAATACATTTGTTAAATAATTCATGAATAATATTCTATGAGGATAATAAATTGAAACGATAAACCGAAATTAAGCGTTCCAATGTTGCATTATTTTTTGTAATAATTAGTTTTTATAACGTAGAATAATTGTTGCTGAATAATTTTATCAGAACAAATGAAGCTTCACAACCACTACGTGGCGCATTATCGTTCCAAACATCCAAGGTGTCAAGATAATATTAATAGTAGGAGAAGGTAGGGGAGAAATCATATGGTGTTGAATTAAAGCATATTTTTTTTTTTTAAATCGAGTTTAAAAAAGCAGGAAATAAAAGAAAAATTGTATATTATCAAATTAATACTACATTCATGCTGTGTAAATTATTTATATTTTCATATACTCTATCCAAATAAGAAGTAGTATCTTCAAAAATGTATATTAGTAACAGTAATACCATTATTATTCATTTTAGTTTTAGGTTAGTAATAACTAATACTAGTATTACTACTAGTAGTAGTAATATAGAGTTCTTTGGTTTGTAAAAGTCGTGTTGGTGTAGTGGCAAAATATTGTAATTTTGAAATAATCTTAAAAGCTAACTCATAATAATGATATGGAGTGACATTTAGCTTGTTGTGAACAGTTAAAATATAATTACAATTTTTTACGATGAGCTTAAATTGAAATGGCTGGAAATGGAATGTTTTATTCTTAATTAGTTAAGTAACCAGATCTTTTGATGTTGTATTATCATTGGTTGATTTTACTTAAATTATTTAGAGCAAGTTTTCAGTTTTCAAACATAACTTTTAAGTTTTTAATCAATATGTCAATAATTTTTAGATATATCATACGTTATATTAGTATTCATATTACTATTATCCATACTACCAATACCAGTAACAGGGCACTGCCTCAATGACTTGAGTGATTTATTTACCACTATATCAAGATCTTTTTCTAAATGGGTTACCATTTATATTAAATGTGTGATCCAAATTCTGATAACCAAATGCATTACCTGGAACTTATTATAATTATCCCTCATTTGTGAACCAGTTGTTCAATGTACTAGTTGATTCAAGTCATTCTATAGTATCTAAGCATCACAAATACAGTGAAAAATAACAAAGACTTTAATGTCTTCAGCAAACTTTACTAATTTTATGACATTATCAATGTCATTAATTTAAATAAGAAAGAGCCAATGACAAGCATTGACTGCTGAGGCACTCCACTAGCAAGAAAGGTCTGGTTTGATTGGAATCCATTAAAAACAATGTTTTTCTTTTTCATATCCAACACCCTACAATCCATTTAACTAGTCTTTCCCAAACACCCACCATTGTGATTATCTTAATAAATATTTTATGTGGCACTTTAAAAAGATAATAGATTAGTAAAGTAAGGTTTTTCTTTGATATATCTATTTTGCTGTTTGTTCATGTTGAGCCCTTCTCCACCTCAACTCTTAAGGTTCTGACTTTAATATTTACTACTATCATCAAAATCTGCACAAGCAGTAGCTACAGGCAGGTTTATACCTGGCACGTCTTAGGTTACCATTATGATTCTCTTTTCTGTAGCATAAGCTTATAAAGACTTTACCATTAGCAATGTCACCAGAGTTATCTTTAACAACATCATGTGATAATTATATGACTTAAAATATTATTTATTTATACAGTTGTAAAATAACTTTTCTTTGTACTATTTTATTTTCAGTGTTGCTCTATTTCATTCTTTATTTGAATTTTTTCTCTTTATAAAGACTACTTTTGAAAGATTTTGAAGGTATTTTTGTGCCTTGCTTATTCACATTACTTTTACCCACACTTGTGTAAGTTCAGCTATTTTTCTTTTTTTTAGGGTGACTCAAAATCTGATCAAACAAGCATGGATTAACAAGTTAGCTGAAGATGATATTATGAGAACTCTCATTTTCTTAATATTATGCCATTTTCATTCATTCATGAAATAGCAAAAAAAGTATGTTCAGACTATTTTGAAGACGTTTATGATTACTGACTAAGTTCTAATTCCATCTTCAAGTAATATGGTTTTCTAAAGTAATCTTGTAAACTTAAATTGACTTACAATCATTACACCAACTTTCTTTAAAGTTATAGAATTTTGTTTTAGTGTTATTGTAAAAGAACTAATTAGATAATGGCATCAGTCAAAAAAATTTCTATTACTTCTGGGAAATCAAAGCATTCAGTTGTTGCATTGAGACAGAGCTTCCAGATCAAGTCAGAACTTGAACAATACAACTTTAAGGCAAGAATTTGTTTAGGACTTGCAGATGAAGACTATGAAGAACATATTCCTGAGGAGTTGTATCCTCGAAGGTTTGGCATTAACTTAAACTTGGATGCATGCATATCTAGAAATTTTGTGGACTACATAAACACACGTCAGATTGGAAATCAGAAACTTCAGAATTCAAGAGTTGCTAGAGAATATGGGACTCAACATTTAGTGACACATAACCTGATGATTGAAAAATCCTTTCCTCTTGGAGAATTAAATAAAGTGTTTTGTTCACAGTGGTTAAATGATCAGCAAGTTGCTTTTGGTACAAAGTGTAACAAGGTAAAAGTTTTTTTTGTAGTATTTTTTCAGTAAATTTGTTTATTAATTTCCAAAGTTAATATTGCAAAAGAAGTGAAAGTATTTTCATATTCTGTATGATATATAAGATAATACTGTGCAAAAAATGTTTTAAAAATTATAAAATATATTTTCAAAATAAAATCTTTAATTATTTGGACCATTTTCTTATGGAGATTTTCATGTGTCTTTCCTTTTCTTGAATATATAAATTTTGCACTGAAGTAATATTAAATTCATATGAAAGAAAAAAGGGATTAGCCTATTTACAAATAAAAGTCAAAGTGATTTCATTTTCATATCACATATATAGTCATCTAAGTATTTTATATTTCAATTTTATATAGAAAATTCAAAATGATAATATAAATGAAATTCAAGTAACGTAAGTGCCTTTTAAGATACTATAGTGTATGATTATTTTGTGGTTGACCATTTTGAATATGAAGCATTGAATCATAACATTTACTTACTGGCCCCAAAACACACAGCATACTTCAATATCCTAAGTACATATCAATGATACTTTACTATTTTTCCTAAAGTAAGTAAGATTATTATTTTAGTCTTAAATTTGAGAGGATCTTTGATTGCATTCTTTCAAGTTTGATCTACAATATTGTGTGATGTTTTTGAAAAATTAATGACATTTAAAGTTTGTTGTACAGTATGAAATTCTGTTAAGTTTGAGAACCAAGAAATTTATTTTACAGTTTGTTGTTCAAGATGTTGCAAGTGGTAGAAGATTTCAAATACCAAGTCTAAAGAGTAGTGCTCACAGCAAACCTCCAGAAAACCCTTGTGGGATTCATGCCATGGAGATCAACCCATCACAAACAATGCTGGTGACAGGAGCTAAGAATTCTAATGATGTTGCAGTGTACAGACTCCCAACACTAGACCCAATGTGTGTTGGTGAGGTAAGGCTTAATCTAGCATTCTACATAGAAGTCTGTAATTAATTCACACTAAGTGTTTAGCTGGTGGTTGAAAGAGGATGGATTTCAGTACATTTAAGAGTATGTTTACAGAAGGGTCTCACCAATAAGCAACAAGAAGTATCAAGATTTTTTTTTTAAATCAGCAACATGAGAGAGTGGTACTAGATTTAAAACAAACTAATTTACTAAATGTAAATAACCTTATAATACCAAATTTGTTATTTTTCTTTAATTGCACACTCAACATTTGGCTTTACAGCTTCTTCAGGAGTGTTCCACTAAAATACAAACTGTAACTGTGAGTCTACTTGATGGCTTTGAAGAGGATTTTTATGGAGATTGGTGGTTTCATTTCAGGTGCTATTTATCTATAATTAGTTAAAAACATGATCTACAACTGCACTTGTTTCATGTTGTTATTTGCAGGGTTCTTCCAATTCCTCAATGTATGCATGATGGCAGATGTTACAAGTAAGCTGGTAACCAACATTGGAAACAAGACACCCATCTTTAGATTGCAAATACATTTTTGTAAGACAGTTGTCCTTATTACATTGTTGGGTAGTGTACTGAGATTTGGAAAGTTGGCTTTTTAAGGTTGGGCTTTAATTGTCAGTTCAGGTAACTTAATTTTAGTTTTTATTTTATTGGAAATAGTTTTGTCAATTAGAAGTACCATAAAGGTAATATATTTTGTGTTATCTTTGGAAATTTTTTTTCCTCCTTGTTTATCTGTGTTTTTACATGTTAGAGGTGTGATGCTGATTTTTCATGTCATAGTTCTTGAAAATTTGTTCAATGTAAAAAGGTGTATGTCAGTGTTTTATGTATATGGGCTTGGATTCTTTGCAGTAGGTGTCTGTGACTTGTTGGCGATAAATTCAAACAATAAATGAACAGCACACAATCCACTTGTTTTAAAATAATATATTCAAAACAAGTCAAATGTATGTGCAAAAATTCTATACACTGTAGGATATCACAGTTGTATCTAAAACTCTAAATAATTCTCTTCCTTGTCAAAAGTCCATACAAGCTGATTCAATTACTTTAGAATCCAGTTGACAAGACAAATTATTTTTCTCTAATCTGTTTCTTACTATACAATTTGTGATAAATTCACTTCTGTTACTCTGTAGGTTACCACAGTTGTATCTCAAACTTTAAATAATTGTCTCCTTTTCATCAAAGTACACACAAACAGGTTCAATTGCTTTAGAACACCCTTTGACAAAACAAATTATTCTCCTTATGTCTATTAAACTGTGAAACTCATTTTAAAATATCGCTTGTTAAGACTAATCACTCACACGCCGACTAACTTCATCTTTTCTAACTTTTATTTCTGACTGAACTTTTTGAGTTAACTTTTCTCTACTTAACTTGCACTCACTAGTCACTTGTATAATAACTTGTTCACTGAGGCCTCGAATTTTCAATAACCTGTGCGATGCTATAATGGAACAATACTCACTGAAGATATCGAGAAAAACATTGAAGATTCGAGTAACATGACATCAATAATATTACTAAAGCCTAGTACAACAATCTAACAGCATATACAATGTACGACTCGTACAGAGTTACATAACGCAATTTGTCACAACTAACGTTTTTAAAAAAATCAACCTTCAACACTTCTGTCATGAAAACTAAACAATCATTAAATATTAAGTCACAAAATAAACTAAATAATAACTCTCACACCAAACAGTCTTGTATATTCAAGATAAGTCACAAAATAAACTAAATAATAACTCACACACCAAGCAGTCTTGTATATTCAAGAGTGGATATTCATTGCTCAAAAGGGGTGATTTTAATTCAGAGCATTTAGTATTTTTTTCACTACATTTGTGATCAGTTCTTTTTAATTCTCCAATGATTGCACCTTTCTTGGAAGGTTTGGGATGATGTGAGTTGAAGTTAAGGACAAGAGGTTTTCTAATTGGTTTGTGAAACAAAGTGGATTATATTTTACTGTCATTGTTGATCCTTAAGGTAATGCCAAGAGTATCTGTACTCTTCTTGTAATTTGAGTGATTCAGGGTGAATTGGATGTTGGAGGCTATGGAATTTAGAAAGTCTAAAAATGTTAATAAAGAAGGAATGCTATGGTTCCTTAGTCCAATCATGATTTATTTAAGCCAGAGATCAGAGCCAGTGTTGGTATTTTGATGTCACGTCACATGCTGTTGTTTCAAAAATATGCATAAATAACAGCAACTGTATAACCCATTGCAACACTACTTAGTTGAATATATAGTTTGTTGTCAAAATATCTATTATGAAGGATGAAATATAAGATTTCTCAGATAGTGTCTATTGTCAGTCTGTACATCAAATTGTTTGCGATTTGACATGAATTCATGTACTGAATTGATGCCATCTTCAATCTGTATAGAGAGCTATGGCATCCAGTGTAAAAAGTATTGTTATGTTTGTCACCATGTGAGGTACTTTCTTGATTCATTATAGCAGATCTTGTGTATTATTTAAATGTGCTGGAATGTAATTCAGCAAAAGCACAAAATTATATGCATAAGCCAATACAGGCTTTTAGTGGCACTACTATATGCTGAGACTATGGATCTTAGGGGTATATCCAGTTTATGTTCTTTAGGTATACTGTATAATTCTGGAATACAGCTATTAGGGGGTTTAAATTTATCTAGAAACTTCTAATGTCTGAATCAATGTTATCAGTTTTAATGTTGGCTGTAGTAGAGGCTGAGTTTGTAATATCTTGCTTTATATTACAGTTACTTTCGCTGTTGTTTGTAGTAAGTAGAGGATTAGTCATTTCTCTATTTCCATAGAAAAGGTTCCATCAAATAGAATAAAAAGTTTGTTCAAGGAAAGTCAATGTGTTTAAATACACTTGGCTGGAAAGTTTAGTTGTTACAGCAAAACCAGGTCCTCTAGCTTGTAGGTACAAAGATTCCTGGTGTCTTCATTCCGATCATGCATCTTCCCTTTTCACTGCATATTAACCCTGCTGTCCATTAGAGGTACTTCATCTGTCAAGCACTGGGACTGCACCTCATACGTTCATCTCCTGTTCTCTACTTTGGGTAGCCATCCTTCACTCTTTCATAAGACTGTGACTGGGCAAGTTGCCTTTTGGTATATATATATATATATATACCTCTTATTTTCACTTGGTTCGAAAGTTTAGTTGTTACAGCAAAACCAGGTCCTTTAGCTTGTAGGTACAAAGATTAAGTCAAAATTGCAAAGTCATTTTCTGCTGTTACTTTTTTTTACTGTTTTCATGTTCTCTTGATCGTTATCAGCATTTGTAATGAAAATTTTTGATTTAGTAGTCGTTTATCACACACACATATAAATATATATATATATATATTTCTCCATTTCTTCTCAAGCCATGAGTGACTTTCTTTCTTTTCTTTACATGTGATGTCTGATTTAATGTTCCTGAGCAAAGTGTAGAAAGTGGGAAACTTTTCTTAGGAGATACTTAAGATTATTTGGTTTTATTGGATTAGTCTTAGATGTTTATTTTTCTTTGCAAATAATGTTATTACTAAGTGATTTATGATGGAAGTGAGAAACCTAACCAACCTATTCTGTTATTTCTGATTCTTCTTTATACAATCTGGTAATTTAAAATGGTTCTGAATGATGATCTTATAGTGGCAACACTTAATAAGAAAACCAATTTGAGCTATTGTTCTTGTGAGTTTGAGAGTGTAAGTTAGGGTTAGCACAGTTGCAATATTGATGATGTGGTCAGTGTTTGAAAACTCATCATTTATTGTCTGTAGTGCATACTGGTGTATAGAAGACATTTTAATACTAGAAATATGCAACCTTAGTTAGTTACTGTCAATTATGGTTTGTGTTTTTGTGGAATGCTCTTGAAGAAGTTGTAAAGTGAAATGTTGAGTGTCCAATTAAAGAAAAATAACAAATTTGGTGTTATAAAGTTTCTTTATTTCTAGTATTAAAATGTCTTTTATACATCAATGTACACTCTGGAAATTAAACTAATTTACTGAAAGCATTGAAATATTTGACAAATGTAGTAGACCAAAATTCATTAATTATACTTGAGTCCTAATAATTACCACAAAGAAATCATCAAAAAACACCAATAAAAAAACTAATTGTTGCAACAGCCTTTATTATAATATTATTATTATTGTACAGAAATTTATATATTTTACATTTACAGTATACTGCATCTCCTGTAGCCTGAGAATCTCACCAAAGCCAAGAAGGCCCATACAGTTTGGGCTAATACACAAGTATTGTAAAGCCAGTAAGTAAAAAAAAAACATTCAGATGAGAAAATTATTTTGCACAAGTTACTAAAGTCATAAAAGTTCAATAATTCCACTCACTTTTCATTACTAGGAAACAACCCTTGAACAGTATGGCAGATCTCTTGCTCCATTGTACTTTATACTTTGATTTGTCAATTTCTTACCCCTAAGTATGTCAAGTATTTCTATGTTTTTCAGTAAATGTGATTGTCTTAGAACTACTAGTTTTTCATATTGCTAACATTTTATGAAAATAAATGTCTTGATGGTTTTTCTCATTTCTTTTCACTTGTTAATGAGACCGTTACAAAGTCAATAGCATTTTTTCAGGATCAAGTAAGAAATGTGAAGTCCTTAATAAAATCCAGTGTGTTGAATCAAATACAGTATGTCACTTTCAACTTTTACTTGTTTCTTCATAATTTATTTTTAAAGTGCTTTTTAATGCTTAAACTTCATTCAAACAGAAAATTTTTGACAAAACCTTATTTCTGGTGTGGTTTTGCTGCTGTACAACTGGAAGATGTATAGACAATGCAAGCTTGGAAATACAGTGCATAGTACTGAGTTTAATATTTCAACATGCTATGGGAATAACACTTATATAATGAAAGTTACTCTCTGTTTGAAATGCTCCTTTTGTCTAACATTTGACTCTCTGTTGGTAATAAAATCATAATAAAATGATACTTTGCATTAGGGATTTGAAATATTTGTTAACATTTGATTACAAAGATTGGATGTCACAGTGGTTATAATCCTTGGCTGTCATGTGGAAGTTTCAAGTTCAATTCCCAGTTGAGTCATGATTTTATTTTAATTTTTTTTATCATTATTACAGATACAATTATAGATTAAATAAAGGATAATATCATATTATATGATAAACACAAGTGACTGTGTGTGTGTGTCAAAAACAACTTAAATATCTTTTCAATACAATAGATAGTGCTCAGTACATTATTATTGATACTTTTCATCTTTGGTAAAGAGATTTTTAAAAATTAAGTCAAAAATTTTATAAGAATTTTCGGTGAAAAGTTATACCTTCACGAATTTGCCTTTCATCATAAAATTCATTGACTTTGCCATCACAATTAATAAATCACAGCGTCAGACGTATGACAATGTAAGAATGTTTCTTTGACAACCTAGCTTTTTTACATGGTTAAATGTGTGAGGCTTTATCAAGAAGAACATTTGAACATAAAAATATATATAATTTAAAATTATTATCAAGAAAACTTTCAAGAGATGAGGACCAACTATACACAAAAAGAATTTTGTTCATGTGAAATACTAGAAAAAAGGATAGACATACTCCTATATATGTTGTTACTACAATCTAATTAAAAACATCTTAGGTGTGAAAAAAAAATGTAGTCAAAAATGAATTCAATGTGTGACTTAAAGGAATGAAATCAAAATTGGTGGCCAAACTGGTAGCTAAATGTATAGCATTGATAAGAATTTTACAGCAAATATTCATTCAATAATTAGCCAGGCCATGTTTTTTGTTCAATTTGGCACATGATGGTGAGTAAAACAGAACATTGTGGTGTGGGTATTGTACTTTGCAAATGCTTTTCTAGTTTTGTTTTGCAATACTGTGATTTTGCAGTACGTTGTATTTAACAATTTGAACTCCAAATTTTAATTGTTATTCTGTCAGAAGGATGCCTAGTTGGTTGTGTTCTGTGTAGAGGTATAGTCAATATAAATTGCTCTTTGTAGATAAGTTTATGGTAATGATAAGTACCACTATACATTTTTCCACCTGCCCTTCTTTCAGGCAGTGTGATAAGACCAGTTAATAAAGTATGTTAGAATGAATAAGTATGGTCTGTTGATGGAACATTAAATTTTGTCATTAACAGGATGGAGTGGTGTGTCTTAGTTAAAAAAACAAAATGTATATATATAAAACTAATTGCACTCTAAATTTAGTTGTCAACAAACTTCATAATGAAGTAATTTTCTTGGAATTGGCTATGGCATTATCACACATTTTTTAATCTACCAGTATTAGCTATTCAAAGGAGGTAAAACTTCAGATATGTAACCCTCTCTTTTATTTCTGGAACATCAGTAAACAATAGGAAAATGCCTGATGAGAGTTGCACTGGAAATTATAAGCCAGTTAGACTTATTTTTCTAATGAGAAAATTCTAGAGAGTGTTAAAAGAACTTTGCAACGTCACTTCATAAAAATAATAATAGAGAACCAACATGAAGTTACTAGAGGGAAATCTTGCTTTCCTGATCTCTATAGACTTATTTTGAAGATGTTACTTTTTATCTGGGTGATGAAACAAGTGTGAAATTATCAGACTGAGACTTTGAAAAAAGATTTCCTTAATGTGCTATGCAGAAGACTGACTAAAGTAAATCACATCAGTTAGGGGTTGGGGAAGACTAGCTAATTGGATTGTATGGTAGCTTGGAGAGAAAAAGCTAAAAAGTTTTTGTTAATGGAGTCCAGTCAGATAGAACTATTGTTACTAGTGATGCATCTCAGGAGTCAGTGGTTTGCTTTTGCTTACTTAGGTTAATGATATTGATATGGATATAATTAAGTTTGCTGATGGCATTAAACTGTTGATATTTGTAATTGCACTGAGGAAGTTGTGGTATTTTAGATTGACTTAGATCAATTGGTAAGTTTGACAGATAAGTGGTAAATATGTGGTATACAAACTTACCATATGTTTCCTACTCTTTTTGTTAATATATGTATTTTTCAAAATTTTTGTACATATTGAGCATGTTTTCTTAAAAAAATAATAAAGCCAGTCAAGACAGCCAACCATAAAGTTCCTCTCACCATAATTACTCATGGAGCTAGGTTATTCATTTAGGGTATTACATGTGCTTTTTTTTTTAAAAGAAAGTTATAATGTAGAACAAATTGTACAGAAAGTAACAGTACTATTTTCATCTGGCAGTTCAGATGATGCCCCAGGAATATAACATCCCTTGTTTTTGCAGTAAGAGTGATTATCAGTTATTTGGGTAGTGCCTGTACCATGAAATATATGACATTGTTGTTCTTCATATATATTGCTATGTTTTATCAGTCTGAAACAACAGAGAGGATAACAAATATTTGAGATTGAAACATATACTGACTTGCTTTTAATTAAACATACTCCAGTCAAGGTGCTGAAACACACTTACCTCAAAAAGCTCTGATTGTGTTTGTTAATGTTGAAAATAAAGATTGTTTCATTATGTGATACACTGTGTCCAGTATCTTTCTTTACTTCAGATACAGTCAAGGTTAGGAAAATTCAGATTCTGCTCTGCAAAACATTTTCTGGTTAAATTCTAATTATTTTTCAGTACCTACTTGAATACTCAAAGGTAAATTGGTAAATCTGAGAATGCTACAAATATATAACCATTAATTATATTAAATGCAAGGTAATGCATATGAGTTCTCAGAATTTAAGTCACATTTAATATAGATAGGAATCTGCTTAATAGCTTATCTGAAGAAATGTGAAATATTGATAGATAAGTCACTCAAACAATCAAGGCAGTGTTCTGTTGGTAGTAGTATAGATAATAGAATTTTAGTGTTTACTTAAAACATTGGTTAGAAGTCAAAAGAGGTAGTTATTTATTTATGAAATTCACTAGCTAAACTTCACTTAGAATGTGTATAGCTTTGGTCTCCTGTTGGAAGTAAAGATATTGACTTAATGGAAAGGACTCAGAGGAGCTACTTGGTTAATTCTGAAGATGGAAGTATTATCTTATGAGGATACGTTAAGATCTCTTTAACTGACTTTAATACGAGAAAATAAGGGAAAGATGTGATCTTATTAAAGTTTACAAGATTATCCTGGGAATTGGTAGTATAAAGTTTTAAGAATTCTTTGTGCTGTATTCTAAAGACAAAAGTAGGAGAGGACACAAACTTATGGTTCAGAAAAGACAGGTTAGGCTTCAGTTAAGAAAGTTTTATTTTTCTGTTCTAGCAGTGTTTTTATGTGTCTGGTTTAATAACATTTTTCATTTTTTAGGATATAATTATGTGTAAGAGTACTCTGGATTTAAAAACTATGCATAATCAGTTTTAAGGCTATAGCAGTAAACCTAATATCAATGTGTACAAAAGCATAAAATGTAATGATAATATTTTTATTGAAAAAACGTTTATGAAATATCTATATTAATTCTTATTAAATGGCTCTCTCAATTTCTGATATGGTACATTACCTCCTATCACATAAATAGCTATTCTTGTTCAGTGCTGCCCTCTATAATATGCAAATCTTTTTGCACAAACCTTGAAACTCCCACTCATCTGGAATTCACTGATTCCAATGCGTCTCATATGCAAATCATGAGACAACCCTCCACCAATAAGGATGTGACATATTCTCTTGACACATGTGACTCCCTCTTTTCAATGCTACCAAACTGTCACTTTTCTATTGGCAGTACTCGTATAATTTAAACTGACCTACATTCTAGACACCATGTTTAAATACTAGGATGTTACTTGCAATTTTTTTTTCTAAACTAAGTAGTATCAAAAGATTTGCAAATACTTTGTGAGAGAAGTAGTCTCCATTCTCATCAGTGATGCTTTTCCATCTTACAATCAGGTTGTTAGTGCCCTGATTAAAGAAATCACTTGGCTTTGAAGCAAAAAACATGTATACGTCTTTAACACCTTCCATATTTGCATATATTTTCCAATTAAGATGGTGTTGCAGCAAATGAAAAAGATGGTAGTCTGATGGTGCCATATCTGGAGAATATGGTGGGTGGGGGAGAACTTCCCAACCCAACTCCATAATCTTGTGTTGCGTCAAACGTGCCACATGTCGACGTGCATTGTCATGGAGAAGAATATCACCTTCCCGATTGACAAGTGAAGGGTGTTTCTGATAAAGGGCTTGATATAAACATTCCTGTTGCTGGCTATAGATTTCTGCATTGTCAGTTCACTGTGGATTGAGTTTAGAACTGAGCTATCATTTTTGGCATTTAATATTCACATAGAGAATTCATTTTTCATCACCAGTGACAATTCTGTCCAAAAATGGTTCATGCGAATTACGTGCCAGAAGAGACAAAGCAATGTTTACACACACACTGGAAACGATGATCATCGGAGAGTTCATGAGGCACCCAAACACCTTCTTTATGGAGTTTTCCCATATTCCTTAGATGTTTACATATTGATTCATGAGAGACATGCAATTTCAGAGCCATTTCACGAGAGTGTTGCTTTGGGTTAGACTCAACAAGTGTCTTCAGATCATCAATACCAATTCCAATATGTCAGCCCCTACCATCACAGTTTTAAAGGCTAAAGTCACCTGAACAAAATTTGCTGAACCATAGTTGACACTTATGAATGTTCAAAACATTTCCATAAACTTCCTTCATATTCTTTGTGGCTACAGAGGTGTTGTTTCCTTTCTTGTATTCAAATAGCATTACTTGCCAAATGTGTGCCATCACTATAAGGGGTTAGAGTATACTAATCTTTACACATTATATAGGTGTACTTTGGTGACAGATTTTCTTGTAGGCAGATTGTGTCAAACAAGACCGATGTCTGTAGGTTTACTTTCTTCTTAGAATTCTTCTCAAGAAGTCGATAAGCCGTCTTGATGTTGTTAGAACAGCGGGTAAAAGTTGTAGCTAGTGATGAGTTGGCCGACGCGTTTCGGATGCATTCTCCATCCATTATCAAGGCTGAATATTGTGTGAATTGTGATTACTGTTGGTGGATATTTATAGGTATGGGTAAGCAGGTGGTGGTATCTAGCTCGTGGAAGGCATTAATTGGTGGAGTGTTGTATTGTGGCTTGGGGGTTTCTCGCCAAGAAGTAGCAGCGTGCGTGCTGTTCTTGAATACCCAAACTTCCAAATTCCCATAGGAGTGATGTAAAAGTGAAAATATTTGTGTCCATGCTATACGTTTGAAAAAATGATTTATTGCTTACCAAGTTCAACATGATTATTTATATATAATTTTTAATAAATGTTTTGAATAACAAACAGTGTGGTGGGTAACTTGAATGCTATGTTGTCTTGTTTTTGTGTGTGCATGAAAAATGACACTGTTCAAGAATGTACTTGAAAAAATTATATATTTGAAGTTATTTCTTTTCAGGGAGCACATTATGATTGGATATTTGATATCAAGTGGCTGGATGACCAATTTTTTGTGTCAGGTATAATATTTTACTGTAACATATGAAACAAAGAATTTTTAAATATCTTATATATGTACATTGCTCAAAATAATAAAACAAGAAATAACTTTGTGATTATGGTTCAACCAGTAGCTTATTTGTTTCCTGTGGAAAATATTTATATATTTCCAAAGCAACAACAATTTAGTGGCAATAAAATAAGTTTGAAGCTCATGAAATCTGTCATAGTTTTTGTTATAATATATTTACTGATTATTTATTTATTCTATAAAATATTCATTACAGCATGGATTGAAATTCTAGGAAACAAACATATATACTAATAGGTTAGCTAAATTCTACAGTTTGCTTTTTTTACTCATCCAAAGACTAATGTAACTCATAAGACAGTACTTGTGTGTTTCTTGCTTTTTCATTAAATTTGTAAAGAAATTTTAATGATGAATGGAACCAGAACTGCACTGACTATAGTTACAAGAAATAGCTTTCTCCCAAGTTCATGGGAAAATAAAAGCTCATTGTGAATAAGCATGAAAGTCTATTATCTATCAATGGCAAAAGTCCTAGTTTGTGTATTCACTTGATGAATGAAAAAACACAACTGCAATACAATTTGTCAAACACAATTTATTTTTCTGGAAAACTTATTTTGGATATATGTGTAAGATGCTAAATTGAAGTTTCAGTTCGAAATATGAATATCAGTATCATTTGTGTAACATCGAATATCTGGTAATGCTTCACAAAAAACAATAGTTTCATTTGATTCACAGGACTGGATCATAGAACACATGGATTTACAACATGCTGGTGTTAATGTCTGGAATTTTCTTGGAAATCATAACTATGATATAACAGAAAGAATGTTTGAAGATCTAATCATTTTATAGATTGATTATATGCCTAGTAAGTAGTAATGCAGCAAACATTGCAAAAAAGGTTCTAATAATGTTAGATTTTGAAATTAATCATGCTTCTTCTACACATTTCAAATTGTGATTGTGAATGTTCTGGAATCCCAGTGATCTCAAAACTATCAGTAGAAAGATTGTTATACATTTTAACTTCTTATCTCTAGCATGTTCAAACTTAGTAGCATCACAAAATGATCCAAGTACGCTCCATAGAAACCTTCATTACACTGTTTCTTTGAAAGGTTTTTGAAACAAAAGGAATAGTATGCCACATATAACAACATCAACCTCAACAACATGAATGGTACCAGTTAGAGGAATCCTTAAAATGCTACAACCTTACAACTATTTGCAAAAACTACTAGAAACATTAGGTTCAAGACCTCGGTTGTTTCTGAAATTATTCTAACTGTGATTAGAATAATTGCTATTTGTTAAAGGACAACCCAAGCCAGTTTGGACTGTGAACAGTGAAGTCATCCTTGTGAAATAAGCTTGAAACTAGATTTGCTGAAACACAAAACAATCCAAATTCCACTTTACTTTGTTTGACTCTCACTTTAAAGTAGAATGTTTTAAAGAACATCAGACGTAAGCAGTGAACGGTTTGTTGGAGAAAGTACTCACACTTCCTATTTCACAATCAAATTAGTGGAAGTGATGCAGATGGCCTCTCACCATTAGCAGTGCCACCTGATAAAACTTTATAGCAGAAGACACATTACTCATTCTTGATTACTACAGTGAAATATATGCAAAAATCTGTGGCATAAAGTATATTGGTCAAACAGATCAGGACATAAAAATTGCTGTCACCAATGAAATTATTTTTATCCCTGCTCTTTTTAATATGAAAATGTAATCTTTTAGTGTGGTATAATCTGTACAGACACATTTCCAGTACTATCTCAGTTAGCACAAAAATTACTATCAGCCACAACAGCAGTGTGTATAATGAGCAACTGTTCTTAGAAGCTGGCAACATATATGAGGCAAGGAGAAACCAACTGCTTAAAATGCAAAGTGGCTACCATTCTCTAATTACAGCATCAAAACTTTTTAAGTACTGAACAGTGATATTTGAATTAAAAATCCAAACAAGAAAGTGAATATGGCAGTGTACCTTCGATAAGTGATAGGCAATGATTTTAATTCCAAAACATACTTTCCTCCACTACCACTTATAGCTATTACTCAACTGCCAGGGTTTCAACTTTGCCCATCTAAGCATTGGTCAGATTTTTTCTCACTTTCTCTGGTCTTTTTATACCCCACTTAATTGCCCTTAGTGTTATTTGTCTTGCGATACTCTCCACCTTTGTCAATACACCCTCTATCCTGGTACAGTATATAAGCACCTCATTTGGATAATTTTATCAGTTTTTCTCAACAAAGTGTTTAGACACAGATTTGTCTAAAGAAGTGCTGTGATGGTTAATGTGCTTGGTTGTGATATTTGTATCACCTAGTTGATTTCTGTACAAATTATATTTTCCTACTATCTTCATTTACTAGGTTGGCTTCTCATGAGGGCAATTTGAATCAACCACTTCCTGTTCCATTTCTTCAGTTAGTCAATCCAGTTTGTGAGGTTTTGAGGCTTTCCCTGGTTGCCTTTAAATCTACTCCTTACTTGATGGCTTAGAGGTCTGAGGGCGACTGCTTAGTTTTTCTTCCTTCACCTGATATTGCTGTTCATGCTGGGAAGTTTACATCTCAGTTACATGATGTGATAGGTATGCCTTGTCCCCCATGTTTGTTGGAACAGCATGCTTTGGCTTACCACCATCAGGAGGAAATATATTTAGATTCACAAAGACTTGATCCTCTTTTGGATATGTGGAGTTCCAGACTGGACTCTGTGATCATTTTGAACAGATCACAATTTTCTCAGATTCATCTGATTCTCACTACTGTTTTAAGATTTTGTCAGAAGCCTCGTCTACCTGCTGGTGCTCTCTGTGAGTTACATGATGCTCATTTTCTTTGTCCCTTGATGTTTGCAGGCATTGGAATCACGGATTGATGTTGCCCATTTGCATTCTTCCTTGTCATTATTGGTCTCTAGACTTTCTTTGGCTCCTGCTGGAAGTCATGGCACAACTGCAGGTTGTTTGTCCCAATCCCAGCTTCAGCTTCTTGACCTGTTGATACTCACAATAGATTGCATCCTTATCTTAGAGGTTCCTCCGCTCAGGCAGCCCATCACCAACAGCATCGATGACTACCCTATGCCAGTGGGGTCTGGGGAGCGAGGTTAAAACATTTTCTGGACGTTTGAAAACACTTCACCACAGATCCATGGGTACTTCAGGTTTTGGCATCAGGGTTGATCATTCAGTTCACTTCTCCACCTCTTTTATCCTCCCAACCTGTGGTATTTCCACAGAGTGTGAATCTTTGTTCCAAGGCTATCAGAGAGTTGTTGGTCATGGGGTGGTGGAGAGAGTCAATCCCTTTCTTCTGGGATTTTATTCCCATTTAATTGTTGTGCCCAAGAAGATGGGAGATTAGCATTTAATCATCGATCTTTCTCGTCTCAACCAATTCTTAGATCCTTCCAGATTCACAATGGAGTCCTTTTTCAACCTACATTGTCATTTTTCATCAGGTCTGTGGATGACCAAGTTGATGTTACTGATGCATATCTCTGTATTCCCATAGCAAAGTAATCCCACTGTTATCTACGTTTCATGCACAAGGGTCAAGTTCTTCAGTTTAGGACTCTGCCCTTTGGCCTAGCATCTGCACCATATGTCTCCTACAGAGCCATACAAGCTTTTTCTCTTCACCTTCATTCGTTGGGCCTGTGCACACACCATTATATGGATGACTGGTTACTTCTGGCACCATCTCACCAGTTAGCAGAACAACATACTCAGATTCTCCTTATAAAATCCACCATGGCTGACTTTCTTACCAGAGCCGAGAAATCCATTCTCTTGCTGACTCATACATTGTCTATCTGGGTGTCTTTTTTGAACACATTATTAAGCCAGACTCAGCTGACTTCCATTTGGCTTCAGGCTATAGAACAGGCAGTTAGGCTGTTACTCACATCTCCTTTTCCTACTGCACAGATGGTTCTTTCTCTTTTCTCTAATTCCTTTAGGATGAGCACGCATGCAATTCCTTCAGTGGTCACTGAATGACCAGTGGATCATGAACTGTAATCCAGTGGATCATCCTGTCTCCTTACTCAAGAGCAACATCTTAGATCTCGAGTGGTGGTTGGATCAGACCAACACTACCATTGGTATTTCTGTACTGCCACCTTATTCTGAGATTCATCTTCTCACAGATGCCTATATCGACAATCAGAAATTCCAGGGTCCATAGATGAACAATGAATCTTCCTTCCACATTAATATTTTAGAACTTTTGCTGTCCAACGGACAATGGTTAAAAGTCTAGCTTGATTGAGGGGGAAAATTGTCATTATTCATTCCGACAATTCAACAATAGTATCTTGCATTTCATGTCAAGGGGGCATGCGTTCACTCCCATCATATCAACCTCCTGGCTTGCTATGTTCAAGGGGTGTTGAATTTAATAGCAGACCACCTGTCTCAGCCCAACCAAATTCTCTCGACTGAATGGATGCTTCATCGCAAGGTTTTCCGGTGGATTTGCTATCACTTCAGGACTTCAATGATCGATGCATTCACCACACCTTGGAACTCTCAACTACTGGCATTTTGGTCCCTGGTACCTCATCCTTGAGCTTTGGCAACAGATGCATTCAGTCAAGATTGAACAGGATTGTACCTCTATGCTTCCCCCCCCCCCAATTCGTTACACAGAGTTCTGGCTGTAGTTCGATCCACTCCTTGTTGAGTGCTGTTGGTAGCTCCAGATTGGCCAGCCCACATGGTTCCCTCTTCTACATTATCTTCAAGAGTGTCCACCTCTGCTACTTCCTATTTGCTCATTTCTGTTGAAGCAACTTTGATTCAACATTCTACCCCTAGACATTCCCAAGCTCTAACTAAATGTATGGAAGTTATGCGGTCCTTTGCACAGCATACAGGTTTAACGTTTTCAGCATAGGCTTGTAATTTATTACCTAGGTAAAAGACTAGCATGACAAAGTGAATAAAAGAATACTATTTTGTGTGCATTTGCCCTGTGCTGATCAGGAGGTTGTGGGTTCCAAATGTGCAAGTACATGTCACAACTTCCAACAGAACACAAATTAATCAAAGTAAGAAGTGTAGTGTTATAAACATAATCAAATACCATGTAAGAAAAGTAAATAATAACAGTTATGCAATTAAATACTGGAAATATAACACATTGTAAAAACAGTAAATTTACATTTGTTTAACACTAAAGTAGCCCAAAACTTGGTGGCTGGTGCTGTCAGCCAGTTGCCTTCTCTGTCTGGGAGGTAACTTAAAATTAAGGGCTGTAGCAGGTAGCCAAGAGCTTAGTAACTCTACCATGAGGCAGCCCCAAAATCACTAAGCCATGCCAGCTGAACAAACTTGATTTAAACCTTTCAGCACAGGCTCAGTTCCTGGGACCGACCTTGTAACCATTTTGTGCTTGTTATAGTTTTCATACTATAACGTTTAAATTAGTAGCCGAATGTCAACAAAATTTGGCAGATTATCAGTAAACATTACAATGCTTTCATTAAGTCTTAATATTTATAAAGCAATGTTTTTCTCATGTCTATTTTTTTTTCTTTTCACATGTTGCCTATCTATCATGTAAAGTAATATTAATTTTAAGATTAAAAATACTTTTATGCATCAGAAAATTTTGAAATTTCACATGCAAAATCTTTATAATTTTGAGATAGTTTTCAGATGTTTCTTAAGAAAAACTTTATATTTTATCTTTTATTTTCAGTAATTAATCTCTGTACTGGTTTGGTAGATTTGACCGATCTCACAACCATAAAACAATTAGGAAATATATATAAATTATGCCTCTTTTATTCAAGAATGAATACAGATTATAACACAAAAACATAA